>NC_133658.1:471686324-471986324 GCF_037893015.1 Macrotis lagotis | reverse complement strand
AAACATTTAAAGAGCAATTGTTCCAATTCTATATAAGCACTTTGGCAGAATAGGTGAGGAAAGAACTCTGCCTAACTCTTTCTTTGACATGAATATGGTGCTGATACCTAAATGAGGAAGAATCAACACAGAGAAATAAACTTATAGACATCTGCCTAATGAATAGAAATGGAAAAATCTGAAATAAAATCTTTGCAAAGCAATTAAAGCAAGTTGTCACTAGGATAATACACTATGACCAAGCAGGGTTTATCCCAGGATTATAGGCTTGGTTCAATATTAAGAAAAGTGCTAGTTTAATTCATTTTATCAATAAAAAAATTATCAGAAATCATATGATAATATCAAGATGCTGAAAAAGCATTTGACAAAATTCAGCACCCATTCCTACTAAAAGACACTATAGAGCATAGGAATAAATTGATTGTTCTTTAAAATGATAAGCAATATCTATCTGAATCCATAAACAAGCATTATATTCAATGGGAATAAGCTAGAAGCATTTCCAATAAGATCAGGTGTGGAAAAAGGATGCCTGTTATTGCTACTACTGTTCAATATTGTGTAAGAAATGTTAGCTTCAGCAATAAGAGAAGAAAAAGAAATTGGAGGAATTACAATTAGGAAAGAAGAAACAAAACTCCCACTCTCTGCACATGATGATATACCTAGAGAATCCTAAAAAAACTACTAGAAACAATTAGCAACTTTAGCAAGGTTGCAGGATAGAAAATAAACTCTCATAAATCCTCAGCATTTCTATATATGACTAGCAAGATACAGCAGCAAGACCTTAAAAGAGAAATCCCTTTCAAAACAACTTCAGACAATATAAAATACTTAGGAATCTACCTACCAAGGCAGACTCAGAAACTCTATGAAAGGAACTACTAAATACTTCTCTCACAAATAAAATTAGATTAAAAAACTGAGCAAATATCACCTGCTCATGGATAGGCCAAGCTAATATAATAAAAATGAAAATTCTACCTAAATTAAACTACTTATTTAGTGCCCTGCCAATCAAAATTCCAAAAAATACTTTAATGACTTAGAAAAAATTGTAAGTAAATTCATATGGAGAAATAAAAAGTCAAGAATTTCCTGGGACTTAATGAAAAAAGTGCAAAGGAAGGTACCTTGGCTTTACCAGATCTAAAATTATATTATAAAGCATCAGTCATCAAAACTACCTGGTATTGGCTAAGAAATAGAGTGGTGGATAAATGGAATACACTAGGAGCAATAGCAAGAAGTGATTATAGTTCTCTGCTATTTGATAAACCCATAGAGTCCAGGTTTTGGGATTAAAAATCTCTCTTCAGGGTGGCTAGTTGGTGCAGTGGATAGAGCACCAGCCCTGGAATCAGGAGTACCTGAGTTCAAATCTAGCCTCAGACACTTAATAATTACCTAGCTCTGTGGCCTTGGACAAGTCACTTAACCCCATTGCCTAGTGAAAGCCTAAAAAAATAAAAACCTCCCTCTTCAATATAGACTGTTGGGAAAATTGGAAGTCAGTATGTCAGAAACTTGAATTAGACCAACATCTCACAGCCTATACCAAGATAAGATCAAAATGGATACAGAACTTAGACATAAAGGAGAACATTATAAGCAAACTAGGAGATCAAGGAATAGTTTACATCTCTGATCTATGTAAAGGGAAGCAGTTTATGACCAAAGAAGAGATGGAGAACATCATTAAAAGCAAGCTCGATAATTTTGATTACATTAAATTAAAAAGCTTTTGCACAGACAAAACCAAAATCAACAGATATTTAACAAATTGGGAAACAATTTTTACAACTAGTTTTTCTGACAAAGGATACAATTCAAAAATATTTAGAGAACTGAGTCAAATTTATATAAAAACAAGCCATTCCCCTATTGATTTACACCCAAAAGAAAATAAAAATGTGCTTACCCTTTGATTCAGCAATACCACTACTTCGTTTATACCCTGAAGAGATTGTGAAAAGAGGAAAAAAATATCATTTGTACAAAAATTTTATAGCAGCTTTGTGTTGTGAAAGAATTGGAAATTGAGACCATCAATTGGTGAATGTCTGAACAAATTGTGGTATATGTACATTATGGAATACTAATGTTCTATGAGAAACCAGGAGGAATGGGAATTCAGAGATACCTGGAAGGATTTGTATGAACTGATGCTCAGTGAGATGAGCAGAACCAGAAGAACATTGTACATCATCACAGCAACATGGGGTTGATGATCAAATTTAGTGGACTTGCTCATTGCATCAGTGTACCAATCAGGCACAATTCAAATGTGATGGAGAATACCATCTGTATCCAGAAAAAGAATTGTTGAGTTTGAACAAAGATAAAAACTATTGCCTCGAATTTAAAAAAAAAAACAACAAAAAAATTATCTTATGTAATTTTGCTATCTCTTATTTTTTTTCCTTAAGGTTAATATTTCTCTCTCAACACATTCAATTTATAATTTAGATCAAGTCTTCCTTCTATAGGGGGTAGGGGTCGGGTAACGAGATTAGGGGAAATTTCATAATTCAAAAATAAATAAAAATTAAAAAAAGGAATTTTAATTTTATGTGATCAAAATTTCCTATTTTAGTTCCTATAATTCTCTTATCTCTTCTTATGTCACAAACTCTTTCCCTATCCATCAGTCTAGGAGGTAGATTTTGATGTGCTCCCAAAGTTTATTTATGATATCACCTTTTATGCCTAAATAATTTATTCATTTTGACCTCAAATTGTGTAAAATGTCAATCTGTGCCTAGCTTATGCCAAACTGCTTTCTAGTTTTCCCAACAAATTTTGTCAAATGTTATATACCGATTTCAAAACTTAGATCTTTGTGTTTCTTAAACATTAGATTAAAATACTCATTTACTGTAATATATTGTCGACCTAATCTATGTCATTGCTCTACCACTCTTTTTCTTAGTATCACATTATTTTAATGATTATCACTTTGTAATACAGTTTAAAATCTAGAACTGATAGACCACCTCTCTTAACATTTCTTTTTCATCAATTTCCTTGAGAATCTCAATGTTTTCGTCTTATTGATAAATTATATATTTATTTTTAAGCTTTATGATATAATTATTTTTCTGAGATTAGTATAGCATTGAATAAGTAAATTAACTTAAGTAAAATTATAATTTTTAATATATTCACTAAATGAAATTATGAGCAATTGTTTTTTCCTCTATTTAGATGTGAAAAAGTATTCTTATTGTACACAGTGATTTTAAATGGAATTTCTCTTACTATTGTCAATGAGATTTTTTTGTTAGTTTATAGAAATGTTGATATATGAAAATTTAGTATATATCTTGAATTTTGCCAAAGTTGTTTGCATCAATATCCCACTTCCTTACAATTAAAATATCCATGTCCATCAGAGATAAAGAATAACCCTTTTACACTTTGGTAGATAGACTTTTGGAGTTTCTAGGAGTGGAAAAACAAAAATCAGCAGTCAGTGGCTATTCTTTTTCTAAAGAAGACTTTTATTTTAGTTAGCTTTTCATTCTTAGGCTATGAGTCATTGCTATAGATATTGAATATTTAGAATTAGCAGCCTAGTTATAGTATTATATATTTAGAAGTGGAGGAGACATTAGAAACCATACAAACTGTGTTATTCGTATTGTTTCATATATGAGAAACCTGGAGCATAGAGAAGTTTAAGACATTTGTCCAGGATCAAAAAGATAATGAATTTCTGAGTAGGGGTTAGGTAACCTTGTCTTCCTCATGACTATCCCCAATTTCAGTATTTCATTCATTTATAAAAGTATTAAAGAACATAGTTTTCAGTATTTATCATAGTCACTGTATTTCTCAGATCTGTGATTGTGGGAGACAGAATAGAGATATAACATAATTTAATAACTGTAACACTTACTGAACATGACTAAATGATGCATTTTAGTCTGGGTACAAATTAGTAGGAAAAAATCTAGAAATATCTCATTCTTGTGAAAGTCAGATGTACAAAACCTAAAATATCAGGAATATTTGTACCATACTTGGAAGTTAACTATTAAAGATCCTCCTAGTTGTATTCAACGGCAAAAAAAAAGAAAAGAAAAGAAAAGAAACCAATGAAAAGGAAAATAAGAAAAAAAGGAACAAGAATTACAAATAAGGATATATGATTAGTTAGTTAAGGAGAGAAAAGGAACAGAAATTATGTAGTGAAAGCTATAGTAGTAATAAAGATAAGCAATTCTTCATTCAGATAGTGATTTATGGATAAAAGAAGCAAAATTTTAGGGATATAGTGCTCTGAATCTTCTGCACAATTAACTTTAATTGCACTCTGAATCAAATACTTTGGGGAAATTTTGGTCAAAGTAAATCTACAACATAAGTCTTGATCCATCAGTCTGACAGACTTGTCAAAAAATCAGTTTACTATGGCCTATCATTTTAATATACTCATAATAACATTTCTGATTCTTGCTAAATTAATAATCTATTTTGCAAATTTTCTGATACTATTCTGGAATTTTGCCAGGAAGGAAGGTTAAACATACTGACTTATGGTTCACATATTCTATTTTATGCAATTGGTTTATAATGAGCTCAGTAATGAAAAATCATATATTGTTTTCATATGAGCTGTTATTTACAGTTTTCCTTCATATTATACTTGAACGGTTACATTTTGAAATTTAACTTTAAGATTTCTATTTTCCTTATAAAAATTCATCTTATTATATTTGGGTCACTTCTTTGTTTAAATTTTTTGAACTTTGATTCTTTCATTGAACATATGATTTCTTTCCCATCTTTGAGCTATCTCCAAATTTAATCATTATAATTTTATGAGATTGTCAAAATTATTGATTTTTTGGATGGAATAGGCTCTACTGAATTACTGTGATTTTGAATAGAATAGACTCTACTGGAGCCTCTTTCTAGTTGACACTGGCTCATAAATTAATTAGCATAATTAACCAACTTACTTAAAAATCTAAGAATACATCTGCTTTCATTATCATACTGCTCTTTCCTCAACTTACCTGTAATGAAGTCATGATTCTATCAAATGACTTGCACTACAGGCAATATAGAATTTCTCATATCTTATCTAGTAGTCTAATAGATGCATTTCCAATTGAATGCAGTTAGTTTTACTTGATTGGTTCTTAGTGAACCCAAGAACATTTCTAGAGATTTATTATTTTCTTTAAACACTGTCACTTGTCTTATAAAATTAGTTTTCCCTTATTAAATAAAGCATCAGTAACAGTTCAAAATATGCAATAGGTTAAGTCTGGGAAGAATATCAAGAATAGAGGTTAAAAAGTATATTGTGTTTTCTTATCTTTCATTAAATATCATGCTATTTGTTTTCTGATTTGCTACCTACCATATTTCTCCATGATCCCCGAAAATCATGAATTGTGACTTAGCAATCATTCTTTACATGTTGGTGTATAAGGTTATAATTTATTTTATTTCTGACCTCTAAAGGACAATTTTTGTCATTAATATTTTTGAAATGCTCAGCTCACTTGAGACTAGCATCACTAAAATTAGTCTTCATCTTATAAGAACTGATTAAGGAGGAAGAAATTAGAAGAGTAAAATATATATTATGATGACTACATAAATAAAAAGCAATATTCATAGACAATAGAACTAAGTTTAATTTTATTGGCCAATCCTGGTATAAAAAATAAGATAATATTCTCATCCTTGTTAGTAAAGAAGTGAGATCTTATTAGTTCAAGATGAAGCATATAGTATCAAGCATAGTTGAATTGCTTCTTTGTTTTGTTTAATCAATTTTTCTCTGATAAAAGAGAAGGTTGCATAGCAGATGCATAAGGAACAAAGACTGATATTTTTATTTACTCATTTATTTATACTTATTTTTGTTCCAATTATTTTTTATACATTAATAAAATATTCTTGTTTAAAAATAAACACAATACCCCCTCCCCCAAAATATAAGCCCTCGTGATCAATAAAGAGAAAAAATATTGATAATGATAATAATGCTAATGCTAATGCTAATGCTAATAATAATAATAATAATAATAATAATAATAATAATAATAATGGCAGCCAGGTGGCACAGTGGAAAGATCATCAATCAGCCTTGGAGCCAGGAGTGCCTGAGCCCAAATCTGTCCTCACACACCCCAAAATCACCCAGCTGTGACCCCATTTTTCAGGGCAAGCCACCCCAATCCCATTGCCCCGCAATAGCACAAAAAACCAAAAATAAAGTAAAATAAAATAAAATAAAATAATAATAATAATAATAGTAATAATAATAATAATAATAATAATAATAATAATAATAATAATAATAGAGGCCAGGTAGCACAGCAGACAGAGCATCGGCCCTGGAGTCTGGAGTACCCGGGTCCAAATCTGGCTTCAGACATTCAACAATAACCCAACTGTGCATCCCTTGGCAAGCCACCCAACTCCATTTACCCTGCAACCCCCCCTAATAATAATAATAATAAAAATAGCTGTCTCAATCTCTGTCCTTGGTGGATCACTTTCTTTGTAAGTCCATCACAAAAGTTACTTCCATATTTTTCCACTGTTGACATTGCTGATCTCAAATCCCTCCATTTGTACTTTCCCACTACCATATACTACATTTTCTCTTTCCTTTCACTCTGTCCCTTTTCTTAAATGTGCTATAGGGTAGCTGAGTGGTGCAGCAGACAGATCACCAGCCCTGAGACCAAGAGGCCCCAATCCTACATAGCACTCCTTAGGCCCAGCAACCACCTGGCCCTGTGGTCCCAGAAAGGCCACCCAATACCAGCTCCTTGCAAGAAGTAAAAAAGAAATTGTGTTTTATCTGACCACTCCCTCACGGTCCACCATCTCCTCCATCACTCACATCCTCCCTTACCCCTGTCACCCTTCTCTCCTTCTTACACTAGATGTCTATACCCCATTGATTGTATATGCTGTTTCCTCTGCTCACCACCTCTGATGAGAACAAATGTTCCCTCATTGCCCCCCTTCAATATTGCTGCAATATCTCATTGTACTGAAAAGATCTCATTATA
This sequence comes from Macrotis lagotis, assembly GCF_037893015.1. Lineage (NCBI taxonomy): Eukaryota > Metazoa > Chordata > Mammalia > Peramelemorphia > Peramelidae > Macrotis > Macrotis lagotis. The sequence goes on along the minus strand of NC_133658.1, from coordinate 471,979,272 downwards.
TGAAATATCTTAACCTATTCCACCTCTCCTTTCTCTTACTCCCATTACATTTCCCTTTTAGCCATTGACTCAATTTTTACAATATATTATATCTTCAAATTCAGCTTTCTCCTGTGTTTCATCTATAAAAGCTTCTTCTACCTGCCCTATTAAATGAGATGTTTCTCATGACTATTTTCAGTATCATTTTTCTATGCAGGAATACATATAATTCATCATCATTAAGTCCCTCATATTTTACCCTTCTCCTCCACTCTCTATGCTTCACCTGAGTACTATATTTGAAAACAAAATTTTTTGTTCACCTCTGGCCATTTCAACAGGATCATTTGAATTTTCCCTGGTTCATTTAAAGTCCATCTTTTTCCCTGAAAGAGGATGTTCAGTTTTTCTGGGTAGTTGATTCTTGGTTGCATTCCAAGCTCTTTTTTTACCTTCTGGAATATTATATTCTAAGACCTATGAGCCTTTAATGTAGTTTCTGCTAAGTCATATGTGATCCTGACTGCAGCTTGATGATATTTGAATTGTGTCCTTCTGGCTACTTGTAAAGTTTTCTCTTTCATTTGAGAGTTCTGGAATGTGGCTATAATATTCCTGGGTTTTTTTTTTTTTTTTGGATCTCTTTCTGGGGGAGATTAGTGGATTCTGTCAATTTCTATTTTTCCCTCTGCTTCTACGACATCTGGACAATTTTCCTATATGGATTCTTTTAAAATGATGTCAAAGCTCTTTTCCTGATCATGAGTTTCAGTTATCCCAATAATTTTTAAATTATCTTTCCTGAATATGTTTTCCAGATCAGTTGTTTTTGTTTTGTTTTTAGGTTTTTGTAAGGCAAATGGGATTAAGGGACTTGCCAAAGGCCACACAGCTAGGTAATTAAGTGTCTGAGACTGGATCTGAACCCAGGTACTCCTGACTCTAGGGTTGGTGCTTTATCCACTGCACCACCTAGCCACCCCTCAGTTGTTTTTTCAATGAGATGATTCATATTTTCTTCTAATTTTTCATTCTTTTGGTTTGAAGTATTGTATCTTGATTTCTCATAAAGTCAGCAGTTTTCCTCAGTTCCATTCTACACCTGCAGGATTTGTGTTTCTCAGTGAGCTTTCTTATTTCTTTTTCCGTCTGACTGATTCTGCTTTTAAAGTATTCTTCTCCTCAATAACTTGTTGAACTTTTCTTATCCATTTGACCTGTGCTACTTTTTAACATGCTATTTTCTTCACCATTTTTTTATCTCATTGACTAAGCTGCTTATTTCTTTTTCATGTTTTTCCTGCATTTCTCTTATTTCTTTTCCCAGGTTTTTCTTCTATCTCCCTCACTTGATTTTCAAAATCTTTTTTGAACTCTGTCATAGTCTGAGCCCAATTTCTGTTTTTCTTGGAAGTCATTAGATGCAGGAGCTTATACTTTCTCACCTTCAGATTGAGTATTTTGATCCTTCTTGGGATTATAGACAATGTATTTCTCAATGGTGTTCCTATTTTTTCTCTGTTTACTCATTTCCCCATCCTGTGCCTGGTTTTGGGGTGCTTCCTGAGCTTTTGAGTATTATTGAGAAACCCCCTCACAAAGATCTCCATGTATGAAGCTCTGTCTTTGCTTCTGGTCTGTGAATGAACACAAGCGCACCCCTCTGCCATGGGGCTGAGGTGGGGGGGACTATTGTTCTATGGGGGGGGGTCTAGATTGTGATCAGGATCTGAATGTGGTCAGAGCCCCAAAGTCTTTTTTCCAGGTATAGGGCCCAGAGATCTGAAGTCTCTCTGCACTCCCCTACCTAGGCTGAGTACTCAAGGCTGAGTTGCCTAGGGGCTCCTGCTTACCTGCTCCACCTGCTACTTGTTCCTGATCTGCTCTTCCCAGGTCACATTGTTCACTGAGTGCTGTGAGGTCTGGGCTTCATGGCCTTTTTCTGGCAGAGGTCCCCCACTGATCTTCCAAGTTGTGCCCGGTGCTCCCCAAGGTATAGGTCAGGAAACTTTCCCCGCTGACATGAGCCGTGGTTCCCAGGCACCCTGGGGTTGCCTCTGGGAGGTTGAAGTTCCTTCACTCTGGTGGCTGCCCCTCTAACCCCATGAAGTAGAGGCTTTTCTGTTCTTTTCCAGGTTCTCTTGGGTTGGAGAACTGCCTCACTTGATTCCTCTGTGGCTTCTGTCTCTTGAAAATTTAGAATCCTTATTTTATAAGTTTTGATAGAGAGAGCAACTAAGAGAAACTCTTCTCCTGTTGCCATCTTGGCTCTGCTCCTTGAACTATTTTCTTTTAAAGGTAAAAAAAATATTTTGAAAATAATTTCTAGGGGGTAGAGGCAAGATGATGGTGTGAAGGCAGGAATTCCCAGAAACATGTTCCTCAAAAACCTCCCAAATCCATCAAATTATGATTCTAGTCAAAATTTAAAAGGGCAGAACATACAGGAAGACTGTATGATACAGTTTCCCAATCTAAGACAACTTATAAATTATGCAGGAAAGATCTGTTTCACTGGAACCTGGGGGTTAGAACAAGGCACAGCCTCAGCACAGCACAGTCAAGCCCCATGCCTAGATACCTGGGGGTATCTTCGTCCATAGTAGCAGTTGAATTTCTAGACCTCCTGGCCCAGAGATCACCGGGAACTGCTTGAAGAGGTGAAGAGAGAACCCTGATGCACTAGAGTGAGTACAAAGCAAGCACTAGTCTCGGATCAACACTGTGGAGAGAACTTATAGTGGGAATCAGGGAAGCCAGCCTGTACTTCCAGAGTGCAACCCACAGAAGTAAGGGGTTTGGGGAGGGGATACTGCAGAGATCTGTCTGCTCTCCCTTGGGCAGGACTCTACCTTTTTGCCTACATTCAGAGCTAGGTAGCGGTTTGGGCTTCCATACTATCCATAGCCAAGCAGAGACCTTCCTCACACCTCCAGCACAGAGGGTAGTGCTTGTGGTCATCCACTTATCAAAACACCAGAAAGAAAGTAGTCAGAGCCTCTCATAAGATCATGGAGGAGTTAAAATACAAGTGGGTTGTCCCCAAAACCCCCGAAAGGCTTGGAAGTATTGTGAATCATTCATAGCCTGAGGAAATGAACAAGCAATAGATAAAGGAGAATCTGCCTATAGAAAATTACTTTGGTCCCATGGAAGATTCAGAAGACAACAAAATCCAAGTTTCTGTATCCAAAATTTCCAAGAGAATTAGAAAATTGGCTCAGGTTATGAATGAGCTCAGAAAAGACTTTGAAAAGCAATTAAGGGGGGTAGAAGGAAAATTGGGAGGAGAAATGAGAGTAATGCAGATAAATTATGAAAACAAAATCAGTAGCTTGATGAAAGAAATAGAAAAAATACTTAAGAAAATAATGTTAAATATGTTAAAAACCAGTTTAGACCAAATGGAAAAGGCAACACAATAGGCAAATAAGGAGAAGAATGCCTTAAAAAGCAGAATCAGCCAGCTGAAAAAGGAAATAAAAAATCCCTCTGAAGAAAATAACTCCTTCATGCATAATTAGAACTAAAGGAAGCCAATGACTTTGCAAGAAATCAGAAAGAAAAAAAAAACTATTCCAAACTCCTCCAAAAAAATTAGAAGAAAATATGAAATATCTCATTGGAAAAACAACTGATCTTGAAAACAGATCCAAAAGAGATAATTTAAAAATTATTGGGCTTCATGAAAGTCATGGACAGGAAGAAAGCCTAGACTTCAAGGAATAATAAAGTAAAATTGCCCTGGGATCCTGGGAACAGATGGTAAAATAGAAGTTGAGGGAATTCACCTCACTGATTACCTCCTGAATGAGATCCCAAAAGAAAAAAAAAAAACTTCCAGGAATATAATTCCAAAATTCCCAAGTCAAAGAGAGAATACTAAAAGATGCCAAAAGCAAACTATTTAACTACTGTTGCTCTATATTTAGGATTACACATCTATATTAAGGGCTCATAGGGCTTGGAGTATGATATTCCGGAAGGCAAAAGATCATGGTTTACAAACGAGAATCCACTACCCAGCAAAAATTAGCATCCTCTTTCAGGGGAAAAGATGAACCTTCAACTAAACACGGGACTTTCAAACTTTCCTACTGAAACATCCAGAGCTGAACAGAAAGTTTGATCTCCAAGGACAGAACTCAGGTGAATCATAGATAGGTTGGAAGAGAAGGACTAACTATGAGAAACTTAATGATGTTGAAGTGTTTATGATCCAACATGGGAAGAAGATACTGATAACTCATATGAACTTTCTCATTTATAAGAGCAGTTAGAAGGAGCATATATAGACAAGGTACAGGAAGGAGCTGAATATAATGGTATAATATAGTAAAAAGATGAAGTCAATGAGTGATAAAGGAAAGTATTGGGAAGAAGCGAAAGGAGAGGAAGAAGGGACTAAGATATTTCACATAAGAGTCAAAAAAATCTTTTCAATGGAGTAGAATGAGACAAAGTCAAGAGGGAATGAGTGAGCCTCCATTCTAATCAGAAATGACTTAGAGAGGAAATAACACACACACACACACACACACACACACACACACACACACACATAATAGAGTAAAGAAATCTATCTTACCCTAGAGGAAACTGAGAAGAAAGGGATGGGACACAGGGGAATTGGGGGAGGAAAGGGGGGAATAGGTGATAGAAGAGTGGGAAGATAGTGGGAGACGGTACAAAGATACAACATACTTTTGAACAGGGAGAGGGTGAAAGGAGAGAGAAAATAGAACAAATGAGAGTGGGAAGGAATAGAGTAGAGGGAAACATAGCTACTAATAGCAATTGTGAGAAAAATATTGAAGCAACTTTTTTGGTGGACTTATAATAAAGAAGGTAACTCATCCCAGAGACAGAGCTGTCTGAACACAGACTGAAGTACATTTTTTTCTTTTTCTCTATTCTTGAGGTTTCTAATCTTTTTTGGGGGGGAGGGGGCTTATATTTACTCACAGAACAAGATTATTGTAATAATCTAAAATAAATAAACCAAAAAAATAAAAAAAATCTAGATTTTTGTTTTTTTAATATTTCGCTATTCTTTAATCTGCAATCAAGAGAGAGAATTTTGTGGAAAGGCAGACTGATTTATTTAAATATTTGTTCAAATACCTGGCACTTAGTTGATCTTTAATATATGTTTATTTTTTTATTATTTTATTTTATTTTTCCATTTACATCCAAAGATATTTTTCACCATTAATCTTATTTTAAGGCTTTGTGCTCTACATTTTCCACCATCCTTCCTTCCCTCCCACTTTGCTATGGTATTAAGTAATCTGAAATAGAATGTACATGTACAATCATGGTTTATAAATTTTTATATTAATCATGTTGTGAAAAATGAATTAGAACTTATGGGAAAACATGAGAAAGAAAGAAAATAACCTTTAAAAGATAAATTATACCTTACTCTGCATCCAGACTCTATAGTTTATATTTATCTGTTTTGCTTGTTTTGTTTTGTTTTTCTGAATGTTGATGGAATTGTCCTTCGCAAGTCTTTTAGGATTGCAATTGAATACTGAACTGTTCAGAGTAGCCAAGTCCAAAAAGAGTTAATCATCTCTCAGTGTTGTTGATAATGTGTAAAATATTCACCTGATTCTGCTTACTTCACTCAACATCATTTGATGGAAATGTTTCCAGGATTTTCTGATGTACAGCCACTCAAGGTGTCTTATAGTACAATACTCTATCACATTCTTATACCATTACTTGGTCAACCCTTTCGGAATTGATGGGAATCTTTTCAGTTTCAAATACATTGACACCATTAAAAAGAGCTGATATATATATATATATATATATATATATATATATATATATATATATATATATGTGCATCTGTATTATTTCCCTTTTTATGATCTCTTTGGGATTCAGAACTAGTAGTTTTATTGCTGGAATAAAAGGCATGCACATTTTATTGCCTTTTAGACAACATAGTTCCAAATTGCTCTCCAGAATGGTTTGGAGCAGGTCACAACTCCAGCAACAATGCAAAAGTTTCCCAGGTTTCTCACATTCTATGATAATTCATTGACAATTTTCCTTTTTTTTGTCATTTTAGCAAATATGAAATGGACCCTCAGAGATAGTTTTTTTTTTATATTTCTCTGATCAAAAATAATTTGGAGCATTTTTATGACTATAGATAGCTTTATTGTTTTCATCTGAAAACTACCTGTTTATATCATTTGACCATTTATCAATTGAAGAATGGATTGTATTGTTATATATTTAACTCAGTTCTCTATTATATTTTTAGAAATAAGTCCTTTATAAGAAAAGCTACATGGGAAAATTGCTTTCCCCTCTCTCCACATTACTTGGTTGTATTGGTTTTGTCTGTGCAAAATCTTTTTAATTTAATGTACTTAAAATTACACATTTTGCAATTTATAATGTTCTCTTTTTCTTGTTTGGTCTTAACCTCCTCCATATTATACAGAGCTAACATAGAGACTATTCTTTGTTCTTCTGATCCTCTTATGGTATTATTCTTTATGTATAAATCCTGTATCCATTTTGTACTTTTCTAGCTACAAGATGTGAGATATTGGTCTATATCTAGTTTTTGAAATACCATTTTCCAGTTTTCTCAGCAATATTTATCAAATAGTTCTTATCTAAGATGATGAAATTTTAGGTTTATCAAACAATAGATTAATATATTTATTTATTACTAGGGTTTTTTTCTTCTCTCCTTTCAGGTTATCTCTTCTCATCAGTGTTTTGCTTTAGACTTTTATCTCCCCTCTATCAGCACCCCTCCCTTTTTTCCCCTGTTTCCCCTTTTATTTTTCCTTTCATTTTCCCCTCTTTTCTATAAGCCCCTCCTTCCCCTTTCATTGCCCTTTCCCTTTCTACTTCCCTGTAGGATAGGACACAATTGGCAATATATGTTATTCCTTCTTTGAAACACTTGTGATGAGAATTAGATTTATTTATGACTCACACTCTCCTTTTCATCCCTCTCCTATAATAGCCTCTTTATTCCTCTTCATATGGCATGGTTTGCCCTCTGACTGCCTTCTTTTCTCACTATAAGCCTTTTTTTTCATGTCATAATTGTTTCATGGTTATCTCTACCCCCTATATTTAAGTATGCTTTTTCAACTATCCTAATATAACTACAATTATAAGAGTTGCAAGTATTTTCTTCCTGTGTAGTGATGTAAACTCTTTAATCTTATTGATTAATATTTTGCTATGTTTACCTTTGTAGGCATCTCTTGAATCTTGTATTTTAAGATTACATTTTCTGTTTATTTTTGGCCTTTTTATCAGGTCACTTTGAAAGTCCTCTGTTTTGATGAAGTTTCATTATTTCCCCAGAAATGATATGCTGAATTTTGCTACATTTATTTATTTATTTAATTTTTTTTCTGTTTTTTTCAAGGCAATGGGGTTAAGTGACTTGCTAAAGGTCACAAAGCTAAGGTATTATTAAGTTGGATTTGTACTCAGGTCTACCTGAATCCAGGGATGGTGCTTTATCCACTGTGCTACCTAGGTGCCCCAAATTTTGCTAAATTTTTGCTTAATTTTTCCTGAATTTTAATTATTCATTGTAATCAAAGTCCTTTGCTCTCTGGAATATCATATTCCAGAGCCATAATTCACAAATGTTGCAGCTGATAAATCTGCATAATCCTGACTGTGACTTCATGTGTTTAAATTGCTTCTTTTTAGCTACTTGTATATTTTCTCCTTTAACTAAGAACTCTGAAATTTAACTAGAACATTTAATGGTGTTTTATATTGGAATCTCTTTTTCTTAGGTTATCAATGAAATCATCCAAGAACTGTTTTATCTTCTTATTCTAGGATATTAGGGTAGTTTTCCTTGATAATTTTCCAAAAGACTTTGTCCAGGCTTGTTTTTGATTTTGGCTTTCAGGTAGACCAATAGTTTGTAAATTATCTCTCCTGAATTCCAGGTTGGTCATTTTTCTTAAGAGATATATTTTCTTATATTTTTCCAGCCTTTTAGTTATGTTTCATGGAATTTTGAAGTCTTGTAAAGTTATTAATTTCCTCTTTTCAATCTTAATTTTTAGTATTATATTTTCTTCAATTAACTTTTGTATTTCCTTTCGCACTTTGACATCTTTCTTTTTCTCTCTCTCTTTCTTTCTTTCTTTCTTTCTTTCTTTCTTTCTTTCTTTCTTTCTTTCTCTCTTTCTTTCTTTCCTTATTTCTTTTTGTGTTTTTGCAAGGAAAAGGCATTAAATGAAATTGCCTAAAGTCAAACAGTTAGGTAATTATTAAGTATTTATTATTATTATTATTAAGTAATTATTAAGTCAGATTTGAAGTTAGGTCTTCCTGACTACAGGGCTGCTACTCTATCCACTGAGTCACCTAGTTGCCCCTATTGTGCTTCCTTTTCCAGTTGGTTAATTTTTTAATTTTAAAATAACTGTTTTCTTTTTATAGTTAGTCAGTTTTACTTTTAAAAGTATTGTTTGCTTCAATCAATTTTTGTACTGTTTCTCCATTTTTTTCATAGTTCTCCTGTATGCTCTCATTTTTTCCCTCAATTTTTCTTCTTCCTCTCTTCTTTGGTTTTAAAAATCTTTGCTGAGATCTTCCAAGAGGACTTTTTGCTTTTGAGATCAAATCATAATCACTTTTGAGGTTTTACATGGAAGTATTTTGTCATTACTTTCCTCTTCAGAGATGGAATTTTGACCTTCCCTATCACTATGACTTTGAAAGTTGAATGATACTTCTGGGTCATAGAGGGAACTGTCCCTGGATTTTTGGGCTGGTGGCTGGAAGTCTGGTCCCAGACTTTCTGCTCTGGAATTTCAGGTGTTCACTTTTTTCCCACTGTGTTTAGGGTAGCCTGATCCAGTCCCACATATTGCAACAACATTCCAGGACTTGAGCTTTGACTTCTGAGCTGATTTGGGGGCCCTTTCTGCTAGCCTGCTTTACCAGTGGTCTGTTGGGCCAGGACCTGAGCTGTATTGTGGCTAAGAGTCTCCCACAGACTTTCAGTTTCCTAATTCCTTTTGCCAGCTAGCCTGCACTCAACTTTTACCCATATAAGACAGAACTTTCCTAGAGTTCCTCAATTATTCAGCTTAAAAGTTGTTTTCTCTCTGTCTTTTAATGGGTTCTCTCACTTTGGGGTCTGTCACTTAGAGTTTTTTTAGAGGCTTCATTTAAAGCTGTTTTGGGAATAGCTCCAACAGCTTTCTACCTTCTTGTCATCATCTTGGCACTGCCTAAGAAGTCCAATAAATGTTTATTGATTGAATGATAGTACTGAATGATTGCTTGCTATCTATTTTTGTCAAATTGCCAAATTTTGTCAAAACTACCCTTCCTTTCAGCTTTTGCCTCCAGCTCCACAATATTCTTTGATTCTTTCTTCTTGCCTTCACCAATTGCTCAATTAATTCTCCAGTTTTAGTGATTTTTAATTTAATAAAATTTCTCCTATAGTTCCCTTTACTCCACTTGTGACCTCAACCCCAGTTCAGATTCTCATTAACTCTCTTCAGAAACTATTGCAATATTTTCTGAATTGGTTTATTTCCATTCTTTGCCCTCTCCATTTCTTTCTCCATATACTCCAGTGAATAATGAGTTCATCTTATGGTAAAGAAAGTCTAATGATCTTGGGCAAGCCACTTGATTTCTCTAAGAATCAAAGGATGAGCAAAATAAGAATCTACACTAAATGTTCCTCAGTCAAAACTTATTATAGGTTAAAATCACAGGTACCATTCCACATAACAGAAATAACAGCACCATTAAAACCAGTAACAAAAACAACATACAAAATCACATTCTAATTATATGAATTTGACACTTTACTGTTCAAAATTCTCCAGTATTTCCTTATTATTATTATCTCAGATAAAGTTCCCCAAATTCCTCCAAAATCTGATTCTAATTAAAATTTCTTGGAATATTTTATATTTCTCTCTTTTGCATGCTTAATATCTCAAGTAAAATAGATAAGAATTGTCATTCCATTTCCCTTTTGCCATGACTTTGTACAAGAGTATTTATGCCTGGAATGCTTTCCAATTTCACATCTACTTCTTTACCTACCATGAAGACTTCACACTACATATCATCTTTCATTTATTTATATGTTATATTCACCTGTAGTATGCAAGTTCCTTGACAATAAGGATTGCTTGATTTTTATTTCATATTCCAGAATCTTGGAAACTAGATATGTTCTCTTTCCCTATCTATGCCTTTCTATCCCTCCCTCCATTTGTAACTAAATATATCTGAAAATATAGGTAGACTATTTTGAGTCATATCTGACCTTTTGTGACCTTACTTATTGGTTTCTTTTTTAAGATACAGGAGTGGTATGCCACTTCCTTTTCTAGTTCATTATGCAGATGAGAAAACAGATAAATAGGTTTAAGTGACTTGGCCAGGGTCACATTGTTAATATGTATCTGAGGCAAGAATTGAACTCAGGGAGATGAGCAATCCTGGTGTCAGACATGGTACTCAATCCACTGAACCATCTAACTGCCTGTGTAGATATAGTAGTGAAAGAAACACATACACACACACACAAACACACACACACACACACACACACACACACACACACACACACACAGATATTTAGCTATCTACATCTATATCTTTGTCTACCTATCTATATATACCTATAATTAAGAATGTATTTTTGTCTTTATCTATGGATTTTTCTCTCTGTGTGTGTCTCTGTCTTTCTATGATGAAATATAAATTTATCTAATCATAGATACAAATCTCTTTATAAGTAGAAATAGAACAGATCTCTAAATGTAGTTGTGTATGTTTTAGGTAGGCTATAGTGACATTATGGATTATTTATATCAATAGCTATATTTATCCATCTTCATATGTCTGCACTTAAAATACTCCAATGTTTGTATGTGCTTGACAATCTAAAACCAATCTAACAATATTTGAACAGGTATCAAAAATTGACCCTTCATAGGCCAGAGTACCTCTATTACACTTAGTTAGATCTATCTAGAAATGGTGGTAGCTCAGAGTTCCTGGAATATGGAAATTGCCTAATTCTAAGCTACAATAGTCCCTCTTGAAATATGTTTTGTCCCATTTCTCAGGTTCAGAGCTGAAGGGGATCAATAACTTCAAAGGGAGAATATAGTTATTTTCTTATCTGCTGTTTGACAGAGCATCTGTCAGTAAATGTAGTAATTTAATTAAATATGACCCTGGCATAGTTCCTTGAATCTTAAGTCACTTTATCTGAAAAAAAGAAAACAATAAAATAGGGGTAGGAAAGGCACAACAGAGAACTCTGGAGCTTGTAATTATTCTAGTGTTTCAACTCTTCTTTTTATTGTGTACTAAATCTGAATGCAAAAATGATAATGTTGCTCACATGCAAGCTTATTATAGAAAACACAAAAAAGGAGGATAGAGCAAAAGTAAGACTAGAGTCTAAACTTCTGATTTGTTTATAGTGAGAGGTAAAAGTCATTAGATTTTCAAAAAAGAATACCTAAGTGTAAATCAAACCATTTTCACCTCAGGCAAGCTATTATATTTCTCAACACAGAGAAAACAAACTAGATGAGTGCTAACAGCCATCTGAAACTCTAAAATATGTTTATTTAATGCAATTATATCTATTAAAATAATGATATCTCCATTAATTTTACTATTTTATTTTTACCCCAATTAGTTTCTACAATTTTTAGAAAAGAGTATGTAATCAAATGCTATGAAAATAAGACCTTGCCATGAAAGATGCAATAAATCAACTTGTTTTACAAAATTCTTCTATGTATACCAGGTGCACTGTCAAGAATTGCAAAGATAAAATAGAAGCTTAGTATTTTTAAGATCTTATTTTAATAATTGCCAAAGTAGTTTTTAAAATAATGATAAACCTAAATAGATAATCAGGTGTATTTTATCCAAAGTGTTTTTATAAGGTATTGGAAAGTCTTCAGTTACCTGGGTCTGTCACTCATGGTCTGATATCACTAGTGCTATAAAGAAAGTAATGCTTGTTAAGACCGCCAGATGACATTTTTCTGGAGATATTTCAGACGTTCCAATACCTTAGTAATTTACAAGTTGAAAGCAATGATGTTTTTAAATAAAGGGTTTTTGTTATTGCTTTTACTTTCTTTTTTAAATTTTAATTTGAATATAAGTTGCAAATTTTATGCTTTTTAAGGCAAACTAAAGGTAGATACTTGCTTGAGCTCCCCCAAACCCCTCCACAAATACATTTAAATAATGACTCTAAACAAATTCTAGCGTGGCACAACTCACAAAAAGAGTGAAATGATTTTCCAGCCCAATCCAGCCTAGAAGGTTGGTAGGAAAGCCCAGTTCAGCGCCAAAAGGCCAGTGCCAGCAAAGGCCAATGTCAGCAAAGATCAGGCTGCAGGGGGCAGCTAGGTGGTGCAGTGGATACAGTACTGGCCCTGGAGTCAGGAGTACCTGGGTTCAAATCTGGTCTCAGACGCTTAATAATCACCTATCTGTGTGGCCTTGGGCAAGCCACTTAACCCTATTTGGCTTGCAAAAAAAAGCAACCTAAAAAAAAAAGATCAGGCTTCAATAAACCCAGAATAGACCTCACAGTGGTTGAATAAGTGGTTAAAGCAATGATTTCCATACCTCTCAGTCCTCAGACATCAAAGAAAACTTAGGTCACCAGGAAAATCCTGTTGCACCTGTGTGAGAGTAGAGCACAGTCCAGTGTGGACTGCACCAGAATAGCCCTAGCCCTAGCACACCAGAGCCTATCCCCACCGTGGAGCAGGGAAATTTCTGCACAATTCTAGGGCAGAATAAAACAGAAAAGACTAGAGCATGGTCCAAGAATATAGTAAGCAGACCTTTCCTTAGGTCATGCCACTTTAGAAGAACTGAAAATTTATAGGTCCCTAGAAGTACCTTAGAAAACAGCTGCATGACAGCCCAGTAGCCTGGAAAAGCATGCCCCCATCCTAGAAGCAGAACCCAAGTTTAAGAAAATCTAAGTTTAAAACTAGAGAAATCAACAAAGAACAAAAAAGATAATTTTGACCATAGAAATTTACCACAGTGATCAGAAAGATCAAAACACATTCTCAGAAGAAGATAACAAAGTCAAAGCTCCTAAACCCAAAGCATTCCAGGAAAATATAAATTGATCTCAGGCTATAGAGGAACTAAAAAAGGATTTTTAAAATAAGGTAAGAGAGGGGAAAGTAGGTTGCACAGTGGATAGAACACCAGCCCTGGAATCAGGAGGACCTGAGTTCAAATCTGGCCTCAAGCATTTAAAAATTGCCTAGCTGTATGACCTTGTGCAAGTCACTTAACCTCATCGCCATAAATACATAAATAAATAAATAAACAAACAAATAAATAAATAAGTAAATAGATGAATAAATAAATAAAATTTAAAAATAAAGTAAGAGATATAGAGAAAAAAATTAGAAGAGAAGTGAGAGTAATGTAAAAAATCATGAAAAATAACTCAACAGCTAGGCAAAGGAGACACAAAAAATACTAACAGTAACACTTTGGGAAAAACAAAAGTAGTATAAATAGTAAAAGAAGAACAAAAAACAACTAAGTGAAGAATGCCTTAAAAAACAGAATTAACCAAATGGAAAAAGAAGTACAAATTCATTGAAGGAAAAAAAATCCTTAAAATGTAGAACTGACTAAATTGAAAAGGAGGTGCAAAACTTCAGAAAATAATTCTTTTATTTTTTAAGGCTTTTTTTTTCAAGGCAGTGGGGTTAAGTGGCTTGCCTATGGTTACACAGCTAGGTAATTATTAAATATCTGAGGTCAGATTTGAACTCAGGTACTCCTGACTCCAGGGCCGGTGCTCTATTCACTGCACCACTTAGCTGCCCCCAGAAAATAATTCTTCAAAAATCAGAATTGAGTAAATGGATCTAGTGAATTCATGATAAATTTAGAAACAATAAAATTAAAGCAAAACAATGGAAAAAAAATAGGAGACAATGGGATGTATCTACTTGGGAAAAACAACTAACTGAAAAATAAATCCAGGAAAGATCATTTTAAAAATTTCGGAGTGGGGCATCTAGCTGGTGCAGTGGATAGAGCACCAGTCCTGGAGTCAGGAAGACCTGATTTCAAATCTGTCCTCAGACACTTAATAATTGCCTAGCTGTGTGGCCTTGGGCAAGTCACTTAACCCCATTGCCTTGCCAAAAAAATCCTAAAAAGTTTGGGGATTTCATGATCAATAAAATATCCTGGACATCTTTCAAGTAATTATCAAGTAAGACTGCCTTGGTATTCTAGAACCAGAGTTTAAATAGAAATTGAAAGAATCCAATGATAACCTCCTGAAAGGAATCCCAAAATACAAACTTACAGGAATGTTATAGGGAACAGGAATTCTGAAAACACTCTCAAATGAAGCAAAAAATAATGCAAACACCCAGAAAGAAACAATTCAAGTATTATGGAATCACAGTCAGTATAACACAAAATTTAGTAGCTTCTACATTAAAAAAAACTGGAAAGCAAGCTTGGAATATGATATTCTGGAGGACAAGCAGCTAGCTCTACATCCAAGAATAAACTAACTAGCAAATCTGAATATAATCCTTCAGGGGAAAATGGACATTCAATGAAGTAGATGACTCTCAAAATGGATGAAAAGACCAGAGCTGAACAGAAAATTTGATCTACATACTCAAGAGAAGCATACAAAAGGTAATTAGAAATGGAAATCATAAAGGAGTTAATGAGGTTACACTTTTACATATTATAGAAATACATGGAAAATGATACTTGTAACTCATAAGAATTTTTTCTTTATTAGACAGTTGTATGGATTATATATAGACAGAAGTGTGAGTTCCATATGAAAGGATGGTATCTAAAAATAAAATTTAGGGGAGAGAGAAATATACTAGGAGAAATGGAAAAGGAGAAATAGAATGGGATAAATTATCTCACTTAAAAGAAGTGAGAAAGGGCTTTCACAGTGGAGGGGAAGAAGGGTGAGATGAGAGGGAGTGAATGAAACTTGCTCATCAAAAATTGACTCAAAGAGGTAATAACATTCACATTCAATTGCATATAGAAATATAGCTTACAATATAGGAAAGTGGTAAAAGAAGGGAATAAAAGAAAGATGGAATGATGGAGGGAAAGCAGATTGAAGGATAGGGTGATCAGAATCAAAACACTGAGGGTAAAAAAGAGTAAGAATAGATTAAATAGAAGCTAGGGAGAAAAAGGTTGGAGAGAAGTGAAAAATTTGAAGTAAGTTTTTCTGATAAAGACCTCATTTCTCAATCAGATAGAGAATTTAGTTAAATTTATAGAAATAAGAGCCATTCCTCAATTGATAAATGATCAAATGTTAGGAAAAGTTTTCAGATGAAGTAATCAAATCATACAGACCTATGAAAAATGCTCTAATTCACTTTTAAGTAGAGACAGTCAAATTAAAACAATTCTGAAGTCCTACTTTAAACCTATTAGATTGGCTAATAGAAAAGAAAAGGAAAATTACAAATCTTGGAGAATATATGGGGAAAATATAACATCAATGGTGGAGTTGTGAATTGATTCAAGTATACTATAAAGTAATTGGGAATATGTTCAAAGGGTTATAAAATTAAAAAAAAAACTTTTGACCTAGTAATTACATTACTAGATTTGTATCCCAAAAGTAATAAAAATTAAAAAGGAAAATTATATGTACACACACACACACGTGTGTGTGTGTGTGTGTGTGTGTGTGTGTCCAAAATATTTATGACAGCTTTTTACTGCTGGCAAAGCATTGGAAATTTAGGGGATGTCCATCAATTGGGGAAATTGTGGCATATGATTATGATGGGATAGTTTTGTGTTATAAGAAATTAAAAGTAGAATTCTCTCAGAAAAAACCTGGAAAGATTTACATAAGCTGATGCAAAGTGAAACGTAATATGAAGAAAATAACAAAATGATATTGTAAAATGATCAGCTGTAAATGACTTGGTTAGTGTCAGCCGTGCAATGATTCAAGACAACTCCTAAGGACTTATATTGAGAAATATTATCCATGTCCAGAAAGAAAACTGATGATTTCTAAATACAGATTGACATATGCTTTTTTTTTTCTTAAATTTCCTTTTTTTTTCTTTTCTTTTTTGGTCTGTGTTTTTTAAACAAATTGACTAATATGGAAATGTTTTGCATGACTGAACATATATAGTCTATATCAAGTTGCTTGCCTGCTTTTCTCATTGGTAGTGAGGAGAGGAAGTAAGAAAATTAATTTGGAGATCAAAGCTTTGAAAATGGATGTTAAAATTTGTTTTTACATGTAACTGGCTAAAATAAAAATACTAAATAAAACTTTAAAATACTAAATTTTATCTGAATCAGTTTATCTTGCCTCTGAGATTTTATTTACAAAAATCTCAATTAATGCAATGTTTTATGCATTTTTACACTGTATATTTTCCAAAGAGATCAAATGTTACTAAGTAATTAAAACTAAGGCAGAAATATGGCAGATTTCTAAATACTGGAAATATATTTCAAATTTTGTGTTTTCTTTAACTCCTTTATTTTTAAAGTAGACTTTCAGATCTAGTATATTTGTGAATTTTCTTGCTTGGTTAATAAGAAATCCAATGCAAGTATGTAGTATTATTATTTTTAATAATAATGATAAATACATTCATGTACCACTTTGTTTCTCATGGTGATTTGAATATATGATTTCATTTAATCTTTAGTATTATAGTCCTGTTGGAATCATTTTTGTCCATTTTGTAGATGAGGAAACTGGCATTCAGAAAGCTAAAGATTCAAGCTCATGCAACCAATAGAGGTCTGAAAGAGGAATTCTACTTGTCTTCCTAAGTACAATCTTCTATGCAACACACTAAAGAGCCTCTACCAATTGTTATGAATTTTGCAAGCAGGCACCATGTCTGTTTCTATTTACTCCAACTTAGAGTTAAATGCTTGTCATCATCAAATTGATCTGCTTAATTCTCATCACTTCTATAAAATACATAAATAAGAGATGACAAGATTAATGAAGTAGAAAACTCTCATACCACACAAACCATAACTAATTGATCATTATGCCTCTCCCCAATCCTAAATGACTCCCAAATCTTTTCAGGTTTAAGGTATTGTTTAAATGAGTTTGTAAATACTTGCCACTCACTTTTTGGGAGGGAATGCCACTCACTAACCCAAACCTGGTCATGATTTTGTTTGACTAAATTTCCAGGTTTCTTCATATATAAGAACAAGATAAGAATCTGTGGAAACTGCCCAAATGACCAATAACTATTCCACTATTATTGTCATAGGTACCATTTTCCAGAGCTAGTGTTTATTCTTATGAGAATTGTTATTTGATTATTAACAATAATAATAATATCAATTGATATTTGTATTGCACTTCAAGTTTGCATATTATTTATATTAGTTTAATATTCAACAGAATTTTGTGAGATAGATGCTATTTTCTGCATTTAATAGATGAATAAACTGAATCAGGCAGACTCAGTTTATTTGTGATTTCCTCTAAGTTACAGTAAACAGGTGAAAAAGTCAAAGCTGCACTCATGTCTTTTTGATTCCAAATACAATGCTAGATTGTAAATAGTTTTGAATAGCTATCACAGGATAATAATGATGGACTGATATATAAAAGAGCTGCTGATTATATTTGTTGAAGTGGCCTTTTTGTTAGCCAGGACTTTGTATAATTGCATATTAATCAAATGTAAGACTTATCAATCAATCATAAATAAATATTTGTTATCAGGTATTGTGTAAAAAGCTTCACCTAGTAAAACAATGAGTATGAATTGGTAGGCTGCTTAAGGAAAGACATCAACCTTACTCACCTTCATATTTACCCATTAGACTCATCCTTCAGTTCTCTTTCGCTTCACTCAAATTCACTGAAATCTTGTATACATTTTGTACTGAGTTTCACATGTTTATATAATTTCCTCCCAATAACATCAGAAAAGAGACTGCTTTTGTAAAACTTGTGATTGGGAAAGCCCTTGCAATACTGTGTACCTAGCAGAAATATGTAGATTACATATATTATATTACAATCCTTACCTACATGCAAATTAGGTTATTATATTTCTTTGAAGCAGATCAAAAGTGCTTATACATTTCCAAATGACCTATTAAACATTCAAGAGCAACCTCTCCATTTTTGTAATTCTGGTAAAAATCACTTACTAACATAATAGAATCAATACAGGCAGTCTCAAGGTAATTTTAATACCTGTATTAAGCAAGCTGCCCACCCTTAGTTAAAAATTATTTGCCACTATTATAGAAGGTGTTCCGTCCTTATGCTAATAATCAAAAACCATGTAATTCAGGTTTCCCATTCTGATAACAAGCACTTGTGTCTAAGACCACAAAAGATACTGATTAAGTCTTAAAGCTTAAGTATCCAAAAAACCAATCATGAGTTCGTAAAAAATTATCCATGAATTAATCATATACATACTAAGCCATCATAGAAACAGGACCACAAAATCATACATAAAGATCCCTGTAGTCTGCATATTGATAAAGAAAACCAAATACACCACATCCTGCATTTAACTGTTATTTTAATTATTCTGTAGAATATTTGCAAATTACATTTTAATCTTGTTCAGTTAGCACTCAGGAATATTGCAGGTGACAATGAAATCCTGGGCAACTTATGTGACACCTCTACAACAATAGGATTCTTCAATTCTTTTTTTTTTTAAGGTTTTTTTCCTTTGCAAGGCAATGGGCTTAAGTGCCTTGCCCAAAGCCACATAGCTAGCTAAATATTAAGTGTCTGAGGCTGGATTTGAACTAAGGTACTCCTGAATCCAGGACCAGTGATCTATCCACTGCACAAATTAGCCTCCCCTTAAGTCTTCAGTTCTTGAAAACCATATTGAAAAGTGGAACATAGCTGATAAATTATTTTGAAATAAAACTATCTCTCTTTATGATCAAGAACAACTCAACTTTAAAATAAACTCTGATAAAAAATATGTTAGCACTATTACCAAAGGATCAAGGGCACCATCAGAGTAAGTCATTTGACAGCCCTCTACCCTGATAGGATATAGCTAGCTTTTTGTAATTTGACATATCACACTTGAACACGTAGGGTATGCTTTGGTCAACTTATTTCACTTTCTTATTCTGCTGTGGAAACATGTACCATATAATCATTTATTTGGAGAATGGTTGCTGCTCAATATTAGGGAAAATTCAAAGTAGATTGACTCTCTTTTCTACCTCTAAAACTATCCTTTCAAATGCAGGACAGTAACACAGAGTCAATAAAATTTGAATTGTAAGGATCTTCCCAAATACACTTTAAGATCAACTGTTCCCTGTATATCAGTAACATAATAACCTCCAGTCTGATATTACCATAAAACCATTCTAATTCTTCTGACTAGTTTAATAAGTGTAAAAGCCCTACAACCTTTGTATCTCATAGGATTCTAATTTGTTTCTGTTGTTATTTAAACAAGTACTTAAGGGAAAGAGAAGGGAATTGAAATAACATTCTAAAGAAATAGGATGTAATTAGAAAATTATTATTTCAAGAAAGAAAAATAAAACTTTGTCCTATCACTTACTTCGTAATTAATGATTAAATAATTTTACCATTGAGGGTATTTATTTCACTAACATATTGCAACCATTTGATGACAAATTATAAATACTGATATATATATATATATATATATATATATGTGTGTGTGTGTGTGTGTATGTATACATATACATATGAATCATGTTCTGAAGCTTTGACTTTGCAAAGAATCAAGAAACAATTAAACAATAACAAAAGAATGAAAAACTAGAAGAAAATGTAAAATATCTGATTAAAAAATTCAACTGACCTGGAAAACAGATCCAGAAGAAATAATTTAAAAATTATTGGGCAACCTAAATGTCGTGATCAGTAAAAGAGCCTTGACTTCATTTTTAAAGAATTTCTACAGGACAATTGCCCTGTTATACTAGAAGTAGAAGGTAAACTAGAATTTGAGATAATCCACCTCTCTTCTCCTGAAAGAGATTAAAAAAATCCCCAAAAATATTATAGCCAAATTTCAGATTCCCAAGTCAGAGAGAAAATATTACAAGCAACCAGAATGAAATAATTCAAATATTGTGGAGCTATAGTAAGGATTATACAGGACTCAGCAGCATCCACATTATGGAGTTGTGGAACTTGGAATATAATATTTTGGAAGGCAAAAGGGCTTGGAATGTAACCAAGAATCAACTATACAGCAAAACCATACATTCTCTTCCAGAAGAAAAGATGGGCATTCTATGAAATAGGGAAATTTCAAATTTCAAATGACCAGAGATGAAGAGAA
The DNA here is from genome assembly GCF_037893015.1 of Macrotis lagotis. Lineage (NCBI taxonomy): Eukaryota > Metazoa > Chordata > Mammalia > Peramelemorphia > Peramelidae > Macrotis > Macrotis lagotis. Next base: position 471,958,897 of record NC_133658.1, on the reverse strand, counting down.
AGTTTGATCTTCAAGTACAGGACTCAGATGAAGCATAGAGAGGGAGGATGAGAATGCTAAATTATGAGGGATTTATTGAGGATGAACATCATGCATTCCTACATGGGAAGATGATAGTGATAATTTTTATATGAACTTTCTCATTTATTAGAGCAGTTAGAAGGAGCAGATATAGATAAGGCATAGGAGGGAACTGAATTTGAAGGTATAATATAAAAATGAAGTCAATGATTGAAAATGAAATGTACTGGGAGAAAGTGAAAGGAGAGGTAGGCTAAGATATTTCATATAAAAGCGTCAAGAAAAAACTTTTGCAATGGAGTGGAAGGGAATAGGTGAAGCGGAATGAGGGAGTCTTCATTCTCATGGAAAATGGCTCAGACAAGACACAACATACATATTCAATAGGGTAGAGAAAAGTAGAGAAAAAAGGAGAGAAAGGGAATGGGAAGAAGGGGATGGGGAGGGGAGGGGGATTTAGGTGCTAGAGGAGAGAGCAGATCATGAGAGAGTGTAATCAAATACAACACATTTTTTTTTTACTTTTTGCAAGATAATAGTGGGATGGGGTGGCTTACCTGGGACCACTGGACTGGGTGGTTGCTGGGACTCTGGAGTGGGTTGTTGGCTTGGGGGCCTCCTGGCTCCAGGGCCATTGCTCAATCTGATGTGCCACTTGGCTGCCCCACAGCACACTTTTGAAGATAGAGTGAAATGAAAGAGAAAATATAATAAATGGTAGTGGTGAGGAATGGATGGAGGGTATTATAATTGGCAACAGCAATTATGGAAAAATATGGAAGTGACTTCTCTGATGGACTTATGATAAATTATGTGATCCACCCAAGAAACAGAGCTGATGATATCTGAACACTGACTGAAGCACATTTTTTTCTCACTTTCACTTTATTTCTCATGAAGGATTTTATTTTTGTGGTGGTGGTGGGGGATTATGTTTACTCTTACACCATGACTATTTTAGTAATGTGTAAATAAATAAAAATGTAAATTAAAATTAAAAAATGCCAAGGATAAAAAAAAATCCTGTATGAAAAGAAATTAAAGCTTTTATAATAATGCATCAAATCACTATTGATTAGAGACCTGCACTTTAAAGTATCTCTGAGATACCACCTCATAGTTAGCAAATTGGCTAATATAACAGAAAGAGAAAATGATCAGTATTGGAAAGAAAGTGGGAAACCTGGGACACTAAAGCAATATTTATGGAGTTGCAAACTGATCCAAATATTCTGGAGAGCATTTTTGAAACCATGCCTGAAGGACTATAAAACTGCAAATACACTTTAAACCAGCAATACCATTATTCAGTCTTTATCCTGAAGAGGTCATAAAGAAGGGAAAAAGAATCTTCAAATATCAAAATATTGACTCTTTTTATAGTGGTAAAAAATTGTAAATTGAGAAAATACCCATCAATTAAGGAATGACTTACAGATTATGGCATATGAATATAATGGAGTAATCTTGTTCAATAAGAAATGATGACAGGGAGATTTCAGAAAAAATGCTGGGAAGACTTACATGAAATGATACTGAGTTAAGTGATCAAAAGAACAGTTCCAACATTATGTGATGATGATCTACGATAGACTTAGCTGTTATCTGCAATATAATGATTTAAGATATTTGCAAAAGATGTGATAGAAAAGGAGAAAGAGATAGAACTATGGAGTCTGAATGAAGATGAAAGCATACTATTTTCCAGCCTTTTCCCCCCCTCTTGTGTTTTTTCCCTATTCTCATGGCTTGACTAATGAAAAAATATGTGTAACCTGATGGTACATGTATAATCCATATCAGGTTGCTTACTAATCTTATGAAACTTACTGTAAAAAAAAACTATACACGTAATGGAAAGTAGGAAATACCATTAAATTTTAAAGAAGTATTTTGTTCTTGCCATTCAGAATGGATTGATAATAGCAGAAATTAATATAATGCTAAATTAGACAAAAATTCTTTACATATATCATCTAATTTGATCTCTATAACAACATAAAACACCAGAATATCAAAGATTCATGAACCTGAATTGAATTTTTTAAATTTTTTAAAATTTATTTAAGGCAATGGTATTATTGACTTGCCCAAGGTCAGACAGAGAGGCACTTATTATGTGTCTGAGGATGGATTTGAACTTAGCTCTTCCTGGCTCTGGGGCTGGTGCTCTATCCACTGCACCACCAGCCCCCTGAATTGAATTATTGAAAGTAATCTACTCTAACTGATATCTGAACAAGAATTCCTTTTAACATATTCCAGATAAAGATTTACTCAATCTATGGGCATGTGGGATATGTTTTTATTAATCAATGCATTTTCTAAAACATTACACTTAAAAACCAAATTCAATGCATGAGATATAACATGACTTAGACAGAATATCAGGAAATATCATTTCCCTTATTTCAAATCGCATGACTCTAATAGAGCCTAAGATTTCACCAGCTTTGTTGGTTGCTATGTTACACTGTTTAAGCTTATGTTAAGCTTATGCTATGCTTAATTTTCCCTGTTTTCTTTCACATAAACAAATTACCATCTATGTTTCTTTTATCTTGTGCTTGTAAATGTTTTAATGCAATTGTATAATTTTAAAATTTATACCAACCAAATTTCATCTTTGTATCTACTTTTTATTCTTTATTTTAATATTTAAAGATGATTCTGAAAACTGATTTTTATCTAAATCTTGACTATCACTCCCTCCTAGCTTTGTAATATCACAAGCTTGATGATCATACCATTTTACTTGTTCAAGTAATAAATTCATTCATGAAAATGTTAAACAACACAGATCCTCTGACAAATTTTATCACTATGCTAGTGATTTGGAGACAAATTTATAGCAACCCATTACATAAGATTTTTGAAGCGTAGTAATTCAAATGGTTTCAAATCTCCCTAACTATATCTTTATTTAAGCCTCAAATTTTGATCAGTTTTCAACATTCATTTTCTAAGATTTTGCTTTCCACATTTTTTCCCTTTCCCTTTCCTCCCCCTTCCCCTTGATGGTGAGAAGTCTGATAAAAGATGTAAATGAACAACTATGCTAAACACATTTTCATATCGGTCATGTTATGAAAGAAGAATCAGAACAAAGGGAAAAAAACACAAGGAAAAAATTTAAAAAAACTTTTAAAAGTGGAAATAGTATACTTTGGTCAGAATTCAGATTCCATATTTCTTTTTCTGGACGTGGATGGTATTTTCCATCACAAGCATTTTAGAATTTCTTTTGACGTTATACTTCTGAGAAGGGCTAAATCTATCATAGTCTTTAATGTATACAATGTTCTCTTGGTCACCTCACTCATCCTCAGTTTATGCAAGTCTTTCCAGTCCAGTGCAGGCTTCAGCATGGCAGATCTGATCCCAGAAGTCCTTGGAAGCCACTGAATCATCAGGAGCAGCTACTTCTAAGGTAAGGAGATTGGAATGAGATTAAAGGGGTCCCTTTGCTCTTTCTGAGGCAGGATTCTGTTGCTCTGCCCATACTCAGATGTGCCTCAGTTTGGATCCCCAATCCCAGAAAGAGAAGCAGAAGCACAACGGAGTTTGTTGCTGCAGCAAAAACAGGGATGTTAATCAGAGTTCAGGGCACAGTTCAGGTGTTGTCAACCACAGACCAGAACACAGACCAGGAGAATAGGCATAACTTCTCAAAAGACCTTGAAAGAATTGAAAACTTGAAGTACCTAGAAGTATCTCTGAAAACAGCTGCAAAAATCCTCAAAAGTTTGGAATAGTGCATCTTCCACCATTAGAAGCAGAGTTCCACCTTAACAAAGATTTAAATCAAGCCACAAACTGAGGAAATGATAAAATAACAGAAGGAAAAAAATTCTGAACATAGACATTTGCTATAGTCACATGGAAAAACAAAAATATACACTCAGAGGAAGATAACAAAGTCGAAGTTTCTACCTTCAAAGCATTCAAGAAAATATGAATTGGTCTCAGGTCATGGAAAAGTTCAAAAAAGGGGGAGGTAAAATGGGATAAATTATTACATAAAAGAGAAACAAGGAGTGGAAGAGGGAGAGATAAGGGAGAGTGAATTGACTCATCAGAATTGGCTCCAAGAAGGATTAACATACAAACTCAATTGGGTTTAGACATATATCTCATTCTAAAGGAAAGTAAGAGAGGAAAGGGAATGTGAGAAAGGGAGTGAGAGGTAGGTGATAGAAGGGAGGGAAGATTGTGGGAGGGGACAGTCAGATGCAAAACACTTTTGAACAGGGATAGGGCTAAAGGAGAGATAGAATCAAATAAATGAGCTTGGGGGAATAAGATAAAGGGAAATAGTTAGCAATATTAACTGGGAAAACTAGTTCCTCTGATTTCTCAAACATAGAGAACTGAGTCAAATTTATAAAAAATAAAAACCATTCCCCACTTGAGAAATAATCATAGTATATGAACAGTTTCAAATTATCAATGGTATCTATAAAAATCATTTTTAAAAAGCTCTCTTAACTCACTATTGATAGGAGAAATGTGTGTTGGAAGAATTCTGAAGTACTGCCTTTTATCTATTGGGTTGGCTGATAGGACAGAAAATGAAGTTGATGAATGTTGAAAGAGATATAGTGACAATGAGATATTAATGCACTATTGGGGTAATTGTAAAATGATTAAAAAAATTTGAAGAAAAATTTGAGACTAGCAGTGACACTACTAGGTCTGTATTCCAGAAGAGATAAAAACAGGTAGGAAAAGAGGCTAGATACATAAAGATATTTATAGTAGCTCTTTTCTGGTGGCAAGGAGCTGGAGACTGAGGGTGGGGAATTCCCTTAAGTTAGGGAATGACTGGGCAAACTGTAGCATGTGATTAAGATGAAATGCTGTTCTGTTATAAGAAATGAGGAAGAGGATGGTCTCAGTTAAAAAAACTTAAATGAGAAGATTCAAAGGAAAATATACTATATACAAAATTACAGCAATATTGTAGGATGATCATTTAGGAATAACTTACCTTTTCTCAGCAAAGCTGTGACCCAAGAAAATTTGGAAGGACTTAGGATAAAGAATACTATCCATCTCAATGGCAGAGATAATGGTCTCTGAATATAGATACATATATACTTTTTAAAATATTATTTTCATGAGGCTTCTCTTTTTGGGGGGACTATGTTCACTTTTAAAATATGACCATTCTAGTAATGTTTTTTTTTGTGACTACACATTTTTAACCTTTATCAAATAACTTGTTTTCTTAATGAGGTGAGAGGTTAGAGGAAGGGAGAGAGTTTGGAACTCAAGGCTTTAAAAGTGAATGTGGAAACTTGTTTTGACATATAACTGGGAAAAAAATAAAAGAAAATAAAATACAAAGAAAAAGAAAGAAAAATATTGTCCCCCCCTCCAAAAAGAAAACTGATGAACTCTGAATGAAGATTTAAACAATGTTTTTCATTTTGTTTATTTTTCTTGTTTTATTTTTTTGTTTACAACAAGATTAATATGGACAATTATTTTGCATAAATTAACATGTATGATGAGTATCAAATGTTGCCATTGCAAGGAGGGAGGCATGGAGGGGAAGAGAATTTGAAGCTCAAAATTTTTAAATATGATTGTTAAAGAATTTGCATCTATTTGGAAGATATTGAAAAATACTCACATATTAAAATATTCAAAATGAACAGTGAATCAATCAGGCTAAAGAGACCAATTCCCCCAATTTCATTCTCATGATAACTTTGATTTGTGACTTCATCATTTTGATTTCGAGACTTTCTTATATCGCCATTGATGATTTGTCCATTTGCATTGTACACTATGAGGTTTGTCTGAAACTTTTGAAATTTGCTCTCCTGAAATCCAGTGTATGTCATACTGTACCAAGATTTTCTCTGACATAAATTCTGGCATATTTGGTTCAGTACAAAATATAGACAAGAATTATATCTTTATAACAAAACTTCTCTAGATTGAAATTAAAAGGGCAAGGAAAGTCAAACACTTGGTGCATTTTTAGAAAGTAGATTAATGAAAGGATATGATACACCTTGACATTAATTACAGTTTGGATCATTTTTTAATTTCCTATTCCCTTTTTGCCTTTCTGCAGTCCTTCAATGTCATCTTTGACAATGCTCCATGCCTCAATTTCTCCTTAATCAGAAGTCTAAGCTATTGAAAAAGCTAGAAAGCTGTTGGGAGTTGGTGGGGAGAGGAAAAATGCTATATAAATTTAGCAGAGGGCATGGTTACCTAAATGTCAGGTTGAAGGTTTAAATAATCACAAGATCAGAATGGGAGGTGCTAGGAAGAATCAAGATGTCACATAGAAAAATTTTTATAGAAAACCTCTCTATTTCCAAATAGCAGGATTACAATTTCTTGAAACTAGAAATAACATGTGAAGTCTAAGATGAAAATTACCTAATGAAACAGGTCATTAAAAGTCACAGATAAGAGGGTAGAAAGGTAATGTTCATAATCATTCCAAATCAAAATGGACACCCAAGAAGGATATATGGCATCCATTAAATTTTTTAGTAAGAAATACTCCCTTTACATATAGTACTGAACAAAGAAAAGTAAAGCTCTTAAGAAAATGGGGATCATTCAGATTGATCTTTAAGCTCCATTGGAAAGGAAGATACCAGTTTCCATATCTTTTGATATTTATATAACCCAATGAAGAAAAGACAACAGAAAGGGGGGGATTGAAGAGGTGGGGGACCTCACCACATAACAAATGATAGTGATTAGATATTTGATATCCTATACTGGAAATATGGCTTGAAGTTTTTTTGGGGGAGAACACACATGTGTAAGATGGAAGACAGAGACATGTATTGTATAATTGCTATTTATTGACTAACAAGGTATCTTGATAAAATTTATCAAGCAAAGAAGATGCCCATTAATTGAGCAATGACTGCAAAGATTTCAGTACATAGTTATGATGACGTATTATATGCCGGTGAGTACTATTGTACTACAAGAAGCAATAAAATGGAAGAATAAAAGAGGCATGTGATGAATTAGGTGACTGAAAAATTATTTTGTCTGTTCTGTTGGTCATGTATCTTACAATATACCTCCTATACTATTGATGGTGCAATCATCACATTTTCGAAGCCACTCTTTTCACTGAATACTCATGCCATCCTTCAACAATTTCAAAAAGATTTATTAAGTGCCTATTATATTCAGAGAATCACAAATCCAATGGAAGGTTGTAAGTCACTTGAAAGTCTCATTTCCAATCCTTATTCTAAGCAATGATATCCTCAAATAAAATCCTTTAACATTCTAGGTCTCTTTAAAAAAATGAAAGAACATGAAATTTTATGGAAGGAAAAAGGACTAATATATTACCCTGTAATTTAGGTACAGGTCTTTTAGAGACAGGTTTATCTAATTTAACACTAATCCATAACCAAACTATTTCTAGTTGGAGAAATAGATGTAGAAACTCTTCCCCAGGATAATGCCAGGAAATATTTTTTAGGAATCATGAACATGAAAAATGTTGTTTTAAACAACATCGTCATGCAACTGCAAATCCTAATTGCCTTCCTACTGGGCATCTCTTACCTAGAAATTAAAATGATTCCTCTTACACAAGTATGTCAAGAATCCAAATTGAATAGGAGGTAGTTTGAGTGCCCTCCTTTGATGTAGATAGATGAGGGAGCAAGAATTTATTAAATATCTACTATGTTCCAGGCACTGTGTTAAGCATTTTATAATATCCCACTTGATTTGTACCAAAATCTTGAGAGGTAGATGATACTTTTATTCCCATTTTGTTGTTAAGGAAACTGAAACAGACAGTGTTCAAGAGACTTGCTCAGAATTATGCAGCAAAATTTCTGATACTGGATTCGTACTCAAGTCCTCTTGACCTTAGACCCAGTCTAATTCCTCTAAGCAACAGAGAGAATGCTAAATTGCCTTTAGATGGGTTAATAATGCAGTAGGTGGGGTGGCTAAGTGGCGTAGTGGATAAAGCACCGGCCTTGGAGTCAGGAGTACCTGGGTTCAAATCCAGTCTCAGACACTTAATAATTACCTAGCTGTGTGGCCTTAGGCAAGCCACTTAACCCCATTTGCCTTGCAAAAAAGACCCGAAAAAATAATGTAGTAGGTAAAAGATGGATGACTCGGGAAACTAAGCTTTTGTCTTCTGAGCATAATCAATTTATTAAGTCAAATATGGAAGCTGCCTAAGAAATTGGGACTAGGACCCATCCTAAGTTTAGGACAACATCCAGAATTAGGGGAAAACAGACTTTTTATATATTAAAATGAAATAAATTCAACTAATTAAAAGGAATCAAGAAAACACTGGGTAGTCTGATTTCTAATTGGATGGAAGAATAGGTAATTTACAATTTGAGAAGGGGGAAATCGAACATATGCAATTCCCTGATTTCAGCAATTAAGGACTTCTCTCAAGTGTCTGTAACCAGTCCAAAGAACATGGAAACAATAGTTGATTGATCACCATGAAATTTTCAGATAAGTCAAATGGGTTCCTTGAGATATACAATTGTGAGAAAGCTTGCATCAGTCTTTATATCTGAGTAGGTTTCTGGTCAGCATGGTCTAGGTATTTAGTTAAGGGTCTCTAAGCATCAGGTAGTGGTTGTTCAACTTCCTAGCAATGGAGGTCTGGTCTTAAACACAATCTTTCCTCATTCTAGTAATTAATCTGAGTTTTTCTTTAAAGTATCCTTTGTTAAGTTTCTTATTGCCACTTGTAATACATGAATCTAATAAAAGACCCCTTTATCTTTTATCCTGATCTATCATACATCTTTCCTAGAGGATTTGCCCTAGAATCTTGAAAGAGCTTTTGAAAAAAATTAATAAATATTTAGGGAAATTACAAAGGTTTAATATGCTTCTATACTCTATATGGCAGTCAATGTCCCTTTTAGCTTAAGATTTCTGATTTGATATGCAGTGAGAATTTTATTTTCCCTCCATAGAATATAATAGCTTAGAAGGTCTACTTTACTTCATTAGGTGGGAGGTGATGCCCCATTTTTCCAGATAGCACAACAGATAGAAAGCTAACTGCAATAAAAACCTTGCCTCCTAGCTTGGTCAATGATATTAATAAGTTAGCAAAAAACAGAGTGTCTTTTTTTTTTTGCAAGGCAGTGGGGTTAAGTGACTTGCTTTTGGTAACACAGCTAGGTATTTTTTTGAAGTGTCTGAGGCTAGATTTGAACTCAGGTCCTCCTGACTTCAGGGCCAGTGCTCTATCCACTGCACCACCAAGCTTCCCCCAGAGTGTGTCTTAATCAATTTATTACAACATTTTCTTCTTCATTTTTCCTTATTTTAGTTTGCCCCATGCAAATGATGGCAGAAAATATCTGTTCAAATAATTATGACATGCAATTGTAATTATTACTTCGCGGTTCAGTGGATAGATACCTGACCTAAAATCAGGGAGACAAGTTCAAATCTGTCCTCAGACACTTCCTGGCTTTCTAATCCTGGAAAAGTCTCTTAAATGTAGTTGCCTCATTTTCTCATGTGTAAAATGAGCTAGAGAAGGAAATGGAAAACTCCTATATCTTTACCATGAGACATCAAATGATATTGTGAAGACTTGGGCTCATTTGAAAAATGACTAAACAACAAAATCTTTTAAAATTTGATGAACTTCTTGATCACTGATCAAATAGGATGGTAGCCATAACTTAACTAAAAATATGAAAACTTCTAAAGGAAAATGACAGACCATTGTGCCCTGATCCTGTAATCTAAATTCATATCCTCACCATACTGACATGATCTTCAGCAGATCACTTAAAGGCCCTGGCTCTCACTTTTTCCAACTATAAAATTTCAAAGGTAGACTAGACTTTCTCTAAGATATTCTTCATGATCTTTTTATATGAATTTTCCCCAGGTTGCTTTGCTTTACTTCTTGTATCAATTGCCAAAATTTCAGAGAAAATTAACAGCAGTAGAAAGTGTAATTTAAGAAGAGGTCCAATAGTTTGTAACCAATAGTTAAAATCATAACAAGTTCCTCTATTTTATCCATATAACAATATGAAGGAAAAACAAATTAATTGTTATTGTTAATATATTAAGTCCAGTAGGTAATAGGCAGGGAAGTTATATGGTGCAGTGGAAGGAATGCTGGGCCTTGAGTCGATCTCATCATCCTGAATTGAAATCCAACATCAGGCACTTAGCTGTATGACTCGAACAATTCATTAACACTATTTGCTTTATTTTCCTTATTTGTAAAATGAGCTGAAGAAGGACATGGAAAACTACTTCAGCATTTTTGTCAATAAAGCCCAAATGGTATCACAATGTGTCGAATGCAACTGAAAAATAACTGAATGACAGCAAAAAAAATGGTGCTAGACATTGTGCCAGGGGTACTTTTCAACTATTCTCTTTTGATCTTCCCAACAACTTTGAGAGATAGGTGCTATTAACATCCCCAATTTACAGTTGAGGAAACTGAAACAGAAAAAAAATTGAGTGCCTTGCCCAGGTTCACACATCTAGTAAGTGTCTGAGGTTTGATTTTAATTCATGTTCCAGGACTGGCTCCAGGACTAGACATTTTTCCACTGTCATGAAGCTGCTTCAGAAAATGAAAATCAGAACAATTCCTTATATTTTCCCTTTGTTCCCTTTGTTCCTTTCTTTCCCTCCCTTTCTTCTTCCTTTAAACTTTAATGCTTTAGTTATGTAGTCATTGCTAAATGTTTAAAAACCTGTTAACCATCTTACTTTTCCAATTCCAAGGTGTGAAAACATTTGACTAGAAAAATATACATGATGGCCCAAAAGTTGAGTATAGTTTTAAGTTTTAGAGGTTTTAATAGTTTAAAACTACATTAGGCTTTTGGGATGCCCCTCATATTCTTTATAAATTAAAAATGCAAGAAAAATAAATATTATCTTGTATAAGCCTAGATTTTATAATTAAAAATCATGTTATATTTCCAAATAAAGTCAATTGAATCTTTCTTAGTTTACAACAACCAAATACTTAATAAAAGATAATTATTTTAAGATGGCGGAGAGAAGACAGGCACAGTTCTAAAGTCTCCTGATCTCTTCCCCATCTATCACATGAAACAAACCTCTTAAAAGAAATCTGACCCACAAAACCCAGAAAGAAAAGCAAGGAGAAAGACCATCTACCTCAGGATTTGTCTCCCGCAGCAGCTTTGGTGGAATGCAGGCGGGTGATTCTGGGTTCAGAGGGAGGATCAGCCCTGATCAGTCAGAATTGAAACTGGCAGTCTGAGAGCTGGAGAGCCGGGCCTGCTGGATCAGCTGTGGGGCTGGATGAAAGGGACTTGGGTCCATGGGGAAGCAGAGATGCTGGTGTTGGTGCTCTTCCCCAGGAGTTCAGGGACCAGGCTGGGGGGAAGAGTTCTGTTGCAGGAGAGCTGCGGACACCATCGCTAGGCTTCTCCAGTCTGAGAAACTCTGAGGGCACGCCTCCATTGCACAGAGGCCTCTTCCCAAACAAATACAAACTACTTCTGCCTCAGGCCCAGGTGTGTGAGCAGAAGAACCAGCCCCACTGATGAATGACCTCAGGCCAGGGCAAAGCCCACCATTGATTGAAGGCAAAAGAATTCAATAGTTCCAACTCCTCCCTTCAGGCAAAGGGAGAAGGCCTCTCAACCAAGGTCACAGACACTCCAGAGATGACAACCAGCACCTCCTACTGGCCAGCCAGAAAAAACTGCACTAAGTAAAGCCTTTAGCGATCCCAAGACCAGGTAAAGCAGCCCCCCCCCCCCACCAACTCAAGGTCTTAGCATAATGAAGAAGGGTCAGCAGAAAAGTGGATCCATAGAAAAATTCCTGGAAGGGAAAGACCCCAAATCATAGAGACCTGGAACCTCTGATGAGAATAAAATCTGGTCTCCAGCACAGAAAGACTTCCTTGAAGAAATAAGGAAGGAGCTTAAAAATTTGGGACAGGCAATTAATACCTTGTAACAAGAAAACAAAACCTCAGAAAGTACAATTGGACAAACACAAAAGGAGAAAAAATCTCTCAGATGATCAATTGGACAATTACAAAATGAGACTAATTCTCTCAGATCCTCAAATGAGCAAATGCAAAAAGAAATTAATTCTCTCAAAACCTCAACTGGTCAAATGGAAAGCTCTTTCAAAAGTAGAATTGACCAATTGGAAAAGGAGTTGCAAAAGGTTAATGAAGGAAACTCCTCCCCCCAAAAATAATGGAGTCTACAGAAACTAATGATTCCATGAGACAGCAAGAGTCAGTTAAAAAAAATAAAAAATAGAAGCAAATGTAAAATATCTCATCAACAAAATTACTGACGTTGAGAATAGATGGAGGAGGGGCAACCTGAAAATTATAGGACTTCCTGAAAACATTGAAGAGAAAAAAAGCCTGGACTTAATATTACAGGAGCTATTGATGGAAAACTGCCCTGGTATTATGGAATCGGAGGGCTAAGTAGTTATTGAAAGAGTACATTGATCCCCACCAGAAAAAGATCCTAAAATGAAAACACCAAGGAATGTTGTGGCCAAACTGCAGAACTATCGGATAAAAGAGAAAATCATGCAAGCAGCGAGAAAGAAACAATTTAAATCTCAAGGAGCCACAGTAAGGATCACGCAAGACCTGGCTGCATCAACATTAAGGGATCGAAGGGCCTGGAATGAGATATTTCGAAGAGCACAGGAGCTTGGAATGCAGCCAAGAATCTACTTTCCCACAAAGCTGAGCCTTCTCTTTCAGGGAAAAAGATGGACATTTAATGAAATGGAAGAATTCCAAAAATTTCTGATGAAAAAGCCAGAGCTAAACAGAAAATTTGGACATCAAACAGGAGGTTCAAGAAACACATGAAAAGGTTAAAAAGGGGGGGGGTGGTAAAAGAAAAAAAATGCAATCCAATAAGTTGAAACTGGCTATATCCCAGCATGGGTGGGGGGGAAGATTCTCATAAACCTTGAGAAAAATAACTCTAATAGAGAAAATACATCTAGCCAGAAATGATGGACATTCATGACCTATCCATGAGACTACTATCTAATGGGATGTAACTGGCTTTAACCCCACTTGGGAGAAAGACTCTAATAACTCTTAGGAATTTTGACTCTATTCAATAGAATATATAGAATTAGAAGGGACAGACACTCAGAATTTTCTATGACTTAGAATGATCTAAAAAAATACTACCTCCCTAAAAAGGGGGACAGGAAAGAGATGGGAGGAGGGAGGGGATTGAATGGGGTAAATCTCATTACACTAAAAAGTACATAAAGCCTATGGTAATAGTGGGGAAGAAGGGAGCAGAGGAGAAACACCTGAACCTTCTTCTCATCAGACTTGGGTTAAAGTCAACCTACACATATTTACTTAACTTATAAAACATCTAATCTTTCAAGTATTAAAAGGGGAAAAGGGGAGGGGGGATGGAGAAATGGAAGGGGAGTGGGGGAAATAAGGGGAAATAACAAAAGGAAGGCAATGGAAAAGGAGAAAAGGGGAAATGGGAAAGAAAGGGGAGAGTGTGATAAATGAGGGCAAACATACTGAAGGGGGTGGTTTTCAGAAACAAAAGACTGGGGAATATGGATAAAAGTGGGGGAGAGGGAGAAAAATACAAACGGAGGGAAGATAGCATGGAGGGCAATAAAGAATTAGTAATCATAACCTTGAATGTGAATGGGATGAACTCTCCCTTAAAACGTCAGCAAATAGCAGAGTTGATTAAAAACCAGAATCCTACAATATGCTGCTTACAAGAAACTCATTTGAAGCAGAGAGATACATATAGAGTAAAGGTCAAAGTTTGGAGCAAAATATATTTTGCTTCAGCTGAAGCAAAAAAAAAAGCAGGGATAGCAAACCTTATCTCAGACAAAGCAGCACCAAATATAGATAGCATTAAAAGAGATAAGGAAGGAAACTTTATCCTCCTAAAAGGTACCATAGACAATAAAGTCATTTCAGTATTGAATATTTATGCACCCAGTGGGACAGCACCCAAATTCTTAGAGGAAAACCTGAAAGAACTACAGGAAGACATAGACAGCAAAAGTCTACTAGTGGGAGACCTCAACTTGACGCTATCAGATCTAGATAAATTGAATCATAATACAAACAAGAAAGAAATTATGGAGGTAAATAGATTGTTAGAAAAATTAGATATGGCAGAATTGTGGAGGAAACTGAATGGGGATAGAAAGGCATATACCTTTTTCTCTGTAGTACATGGAACTTATACAAAAATTGACCATGCACTAGGACATAAAAACCTAATGATCAACTGCAGAAAGGCAAAAATAGAGAATACATCTTTCTCAGATCACAATGCAATAAAAGTCATATGCAATACTGGGCCAAGGAGATATAGAACCAGAACAAATTGGAAACTGAATAACCTCATTTTAAAAAATGAGTGGACCAAAAAACAAATTATAGAAAGGATTAACCATTTTATCCTAGATAATGACAATAATGAAACAACATACCAAAACCTATGGGATTCATTCAAAGCAACGCTCAGGGGATATATTATAGCTCTAAATGCTGATATGAATAAATTGGAGAAAGACGAAATTGATGAACTACACATGCAACTAAAAAAATTAGAGAAAGAACAAATCAAAAATCCCCAATTAAGTACCAAATTAGAAATTCTAAAAATTAAAGGAGAAATTAATAAAATTGAAAGGAAAAACTATTGAATTAATAAATAAAACCAAAAGTTGGTATCATGAAAAACCGATAAAATTGATAAACGTCTGGTCAATTTGAAAAAAACAAGAAAGAAGAAAACCAAATTGCTAGTATCATAAATGAAAAAGGTGAACTCACCACCAATGAGGAGGAAATTAATGTAATAATTTGAAATTATTTTGCCCAACTCTATGCCAATAAATTTGATAATCTAAGTGAAATGAATGAATATTTACAAAACTATAAGTTGCCCAGGTTAAATGAAGCAGAGATTAAATAGCTAAGAAACCCTATCTCAGAAAAACAAATTCAACAAGCCATTACTGAACTCCCTAAAAAAAAATCTTCAGGTCCTGATGGATTCACAAGTGAATTCTACCAAACATTTAAGGAACAATTGATTCCATTCCTATATAAACTCTTTGGAAAAATAGGGAAAGATGGAACTCTGCCTAACTCTTTCTATGTAACCAATATGGAACTGTTACCTAAACCAGGAAGAGTTAAAACAGAAAAAGAAAATTATAGACCTATTTCCCTGATGAATATAGATGCAAAAATCCTAAATAAAATCTTAGCAAAACAATTACAACAAGTCATCATTAGGATAATACATTATGATCAAGTAGGATTTATTCCAGGAATTCAGGGTTAGTTCAATATTAGGAAAACTGTTAGTATGCTCAATTATATCAACAACAAACCTATAAGAAATCATATGATCATGTCAATAGATGCTGAAAAAGCTTTTGACAAAATACAGCATCCATTCCTATTAAAAACACTAGAGAGTTTAGGAATAAATGGATTGTTCCTTAAAATCATTACCAGTGTCTATGTGAAACCATCAACAAGCATTATATTCAATGGGGAGAGGCTAGAGGCATTCCCAATAAGAACAGGGGTGAAACAAGGGTGCCCATTTTCACCACTACTATTCAATATTGTATTAGAAATGTTAGCATCAGCAATTAGAGAAGAAAAAAGAAATTAAAGGAATTAGAATTAGGAAGGAAGAGACAAAACTCTCACTCTTTGAATATGACATGATGGTCCACCTAGAGAATCCCAAGAAATTATCTAAACACCTACTGGAAACAATTAGCAATTTTAGCACAGTTACAGGTTATAAAATCAAACCTTATGAATCCTCAACTTTTCTATATATGTCTAGCAAGAAACAGCAGGAAGAGCTATTAAGAGAAATCCCATTCAAAGTAACCTCAGACAATATGAAATATTTGGGAATCTATTTGCCAAGACAGACTGATAATCTTTTTGAAAACAATTATACAACACTTCTCACACAAATTAAATTAGATTTAAATAACCGGCCAAATATCAGCTGTTCATGGATAGGTAGAGCTAATATAATAAAAATAACAATTCTTCCAAAACTAAACTGTTTTGTGCCCTACCAATCAAAATTCCAAAAAAATTATGATATCAAGTTAGAAAGAATTGTAAGTAAATTCATATGGAGAAATAAAAAGTCAACAATTGCCAGGAGCTTAATGAAAAAAAGTGCAAAAGAAGGTGGCTTAGCCCTACCCTATATACAATTATATTATAAATCATCAGTCATCAAAACTGTTTGGTATTGTCTAAGAAATAGAGTGGTGGAATAGTGGTGGAATAGACTAGGTGTAAAAGCAGGAGATGATTATAGTAATCTGCTGTTTGATAAACCCAAAGAGTCTGGCCATTGGGATAAAAACTCCCGCATTGATAAAAATTGCTGGGATAATTGGAAGTTAGTATGGAAGAAACTTAGATTGGACCAACATCTCACACCCTTTACCAAGGTAGGATACAAATGGTTACAGGACATAGACATAAAAAACAATGCTATAAGCAAATTAGAAGATCAAGGACCAGTCTACCTGTCAGATCTATGGAAAGGGGAACAGTTTATGACTAAGGAAGAGTTGGAGAACATCACCAAAAACCAATTAGATGATTTCGATTACATTAAATTAAAAAGCTTTTGCACAGATAAAACCAATGTAACCAAGATGAAAAGACATGTAGTAAATTGGGAAACAATATTTACAACTAATGATTCTGACAAAGGACTCATTTCTAAAATATGCAGAGAACTGAGTCATATTTTTAAAACAAAAAAGCCATTTCCCAATTGAAAAATGGTCAAAGGATATGCAAAGGCAATTTACAGATGAGGAGATCAAAGTAATCCATAGCCATATGAAAAAATGCTCTAAATCATTAATCTTTAGAGAAATGCAAATTAAAGCTTCTCTGAGGTACCACCTCACACCTCTCAGATTGGCCAGTATGACCAGGAAGGATAATAATCATTGTTGGAAGGGATGTGGGAAATCTGGGACACTATTACACTGTTGGTGGAGATGTGAACTCACCCAACCCTTCTGGAGAGCTATTTGGAACTATGCCCACAGGGCAACAAAACTTTGCATGCCCTTTGACCCAGCAATACCACTACTGGCTCTATACCCTGAAGAGATGAGGAAAAAGGGTAAAAAACATTACTTGTACAAAAATATTTATATCAGCCCTGTTTGTGGCGGCAAAGAATTGGAAATCCAGTAAATGTCCTTCAATCTGGGAATGGCTTAGCAAACTGTGGTATATGTATGTCATGGAACACCATTGTTCTATTAGAAGCCAGCAGGGACAGGATTTCAGGGAAACCTGGAGGGATTTGCATGAACTGATGCTGAGATGAGCATAACCAGAAAAACACTGTACACCCTAACAGCAACATGGAAGTGATGTTCAACCCTGAAGGACTTGCTAATTCCATGAGTGCAACAATCGAGAACAATTTTGTGCTGTCTCCAAAGGAGAGTACTGTATCCAGATAAGGAGCTCTGGAGTTTGATGAAAGTGCAAGGACTATTCCCTTTAATTTAGAAACAACACAGATAGCTTATTGTCTGATCTTGTTACCTCTTAGACTTCTCTTCTCTTTAAGGGTATGATTTCTTTCTCATCAAACACAATTTGGATCAAGGTACAACATGGAAATGAAGTAAAGCCTGACAGAGTGCTTTCTGTGGGGGGGGGGGGGGAGGGAAGCAAGATTGGGGGAAAATTGTAAAACTCAAAATAAAAATGAATTTAAATTATAAAAAAGAATATAAACTCCAAAATTTAAGTAAAATTAAAAAAAGAAATTATTTGAAAAAGCATTTTGCTCAAAGGTAGGACTTAAAAAATGTCTTTTTCATCATAGAAAATTCTGTTCTAATGAGAAAGTCTTAAATATCTATCTGAATCCAAGTGTGCTAAATAATAGTTGCTTCATTTAAAAATATCACCTAATGTTATTATATGGGTCTTAGAAATAATAAAAACTAATTCATTACTTATTTAGCCTTCATTGCAAATGAATATGTTTCTCCATATAAATTAGAAAATATCTGATTATTAAAAATATTTATCTGCACTGGCCCGGGAGTCAGGATGACCTGAGTTCAAATCTGTGGGGTCTTGGGCAGCCCATTTAACTCCATTGCCTTACAGAAACCTAAAATATCCCCATATTTCTCATATCTTTCTTATGTCACGCCACTTCTATTTTTTAATTTATTTTTAATAAAAATATTATTTGAGTTTTACAATTGTCCCCAATCTTGCTGACCTCCCCCCATCCCCCACCCCCACAGAAAGCACTCTGTCAGTCTTTTCCTTGTTTCCATGTTGTAACTTGATTCAAATTGGGTGTGATGAGAGACAAATCATATCCTTAAAGAGAAGAGAAGTCTGAGGTAACAAGTTCAGACAATAAGATATCTGTTTTTTTCCCAAATTAAAGGGAATAGTCTTTGCGCTTTGTTCAAATGCCACAGATCCTTATCTGGATACAGATGATACTCTCCTTTGCAGACAGCCCAAAATTGTTCCCGATTGTTGCACTGATGGAATGAGCAAGTCCTTCAAGGTTGAACATCACTCCCATGTGGCTGTTAGGGTGTACAGTGTTTTTCTGGTTATGCTCAACTCACTCAGCATCAGTTCATGCAAATCCCTCCAGGTTTCCCTGAAATCCTGTCCCTGCTGGTTTCTAATAGAACAATAGTGTTCCATGACATACATATACTACAGTTTGCTAAGCCATTCCCCAATTGAAGGACATTTACTGGATTTCCAATTCTTTGCCACCACAAACAGGGCTGATATAAATATTTTTGTACAAGTAATGTTTTTACCCTTTTTCCTCATCTCTTCAGGGTATAGACCCAGTAGTGGTATTGCTGGGTCAAAGGGCATGCAAAGTTTTGTTGCCCTGTGGGCATAGTTCCAAATAGCTCTCCAGAAGGGTTGGGTGAGTTCACATCTCCACCAACAGTGTAATAGTGTGTTGTCGGACGGGGCTCTTCCCTCTATGGACCTTCCGGGACTGCAGATGAAAGGCAACTCACACAGGCGATCAGGGGGCAAGTCCAATTTATTTCTGCTTTTGTAAGCTTATATACTATATTCTATATGCGGAAGTAGGGTATGGGAGGATCTCCTGAGGTCTATATCAGATTGGCCTGAGCCTCTTGCATTGCCTTTGTCGACTGTCTCTATGCGGAAATTTATCAAGAGAGGGATGGTTGAAATAGGGAAGTAGATGGGTAGATATGGGGAGGTGGAAATGGGGACACCTCCCAGTTTCCTTGTGGCTGAGGATTTGAGGCAACCAAGGTTTGCCTTGGTGTATATCCTGGAGTTTGCTCTACGGGACTTCATCTCATGTCCTGCAAGGCCAGTAGGTGTGCTGTGGGGTGGCATCCCACAGTATTGTCCCAGATTTCCCACATTCCTTCCAACAATGATCATTATCTTTCCTGGTTATACTGGCCAATCTGAGAAGTGTGAGGTCTTACCTCAGAGAAGCTTTAATTTGCATTTCTCTAAGGATTAATGATTTAGAGCACTTTTTCATATGGCTATGGATTACTTTGATCTCCTCATCTGTAAATTGCCTTTGCATATCCTTTGACCATTTGTCAATTGGGGAATGGCTTTTTGTTTTAAAAATATGACTCAGTTCTCTGTATATTTTAGAAATGAGTCCTTTGTCAAAATCATTAGTTGTAAAGATTGTTTCCCAATTTACTACATTTCTTTTCATCTTGGTTACATTAGTTTTATCTGTGCAAAAGCTTTTTAATTTAATGTAATCAAAATCATCTCATTGGTTTTTGGTGATGTTCTCCAACTTTTCCTTAGTCATAAACTGTTCCCCTTTCCATAGATCTGACAGGTAGACTGGTCCTTGATCTTTTAATTTGCTTATAATATTGTTTTTTATGTCTATGTCCTGTAACCATTTGGTTCTTATCTTGGTAAAGGATGTGAGGTGTCACACCACTTCTATTAAGGATTAATTTTAAAACAAGGTAGTAAGGCTGTCACTGAAATAGATCATTACATACTATTTTAAATTGAATTTCCAAAAGAAAAGATTTATTACCATGAAGAATGAATTATCATTTGTCTTTCATGCATTGCCTCCAGCAGCTTTATGAGAAAATTAAAAAAAAGTCATCTAAACTTTACCTATTCTTATTATAATCTAAAGTAAAAAAGATTATTCAGTGGGTGAAAAATACAAATTCTAAGAATCTTTCAATATCTGGAATATAAAGTCAAGTAGATTCAGTAACTAGCAAGACAAAGATAGATAAGTTGGTGTGAAAATAATTCTGGCTAAATGATGGTCTCCTGTAACATTCATTTTTATGAATAATGAATATGTTTTCACCCATAGCATCATAAATTTAGACTTGCAAATACCTTTGAGGTCATCTAGTCATATCCCTCTTATTTTGGAAAGAAGGAACATGAGTACCAGAGAGTTTTAGCTATGTGTACAAGGTCAAAAAGATAGCAAGTTTTGTAACTGACTTTTGTTGCTATGTTTTCACAAAATAACTTTGATGTTTGATGTGTCCCTCCTCTCTAGTAAGGAAGACTGCAACTCATGGAGCTTCTTCACTTGCTTATGTGTCCTGTCAAGTACCAACCATAGGCTTTCTTCCTAATGTACTAGGGTCTTCAAGTTTTCTTGGTGTTGTGTGCAAATTAACAAAATTCAAAGCTGTTCATCAATTATTTTGTGAACAAAACATCAGTTTTGTTTCATGACTAACTACTATTTCCCCCATAAAATCATGCTGCCATTTTTTGTCTCTTGCCACCAACAATAATGCCAAAACCATCTTTGCTGAACATTCAAGTACTTCTTCAGTTTTATATATAATTTTGTGTGTACACATGCAGGTTTACATATGTATACATATAAATATATAGCTCAGTAAATTTATGTTGATATAAAATTAAAAGTCATTACTTTCTGAGCATGAGAAGAGACTGTACATCTTTTTTCCCATTCTTAAAATACTGAAAATTTTGACAATATCTGAAAGCTAGACAATAGAGACTAGCATATGATGAGGATGCTTTGAATCAAAATAACATTCTTCAAGTGTTTTTAAAATCACTCTTCAAATTTTTCCACCTGAAATTTATTCCATATGAGGTAAAAAATGTTAGAGAAAATACTTGTAATATGTTTGAAAAAAGGCCTGGCACAACAACACCCTATTATGAGGTTTATATTTAAAATTTGAATTTTTCCTCTCCTCAGAGAAAGGAAAATAATTTTGAACAGGTTTTTAGAACATTTTTTCAAGAAATTTAATTGTTCCCTATAATAAGTAAATATATATATATATATAATATTAATTTATATTTTTATTTTTAAAAATTACATAAAATTGCATGTTATGGAAGTTTTTCAATATTCATCCACTTGTATATTTATAATACATCATTTTTTTAGGTTTTTCTAAGGAAATTGGGTTACGTGGTTTGCTCAAGGCCACACAGCTAGGTAATTATTAAGTGTCTGAGACTGGATTTGAACTCAGGTACTCCTGACACCAGGGCCAGTGCTCTATCCATTGTGCCACCTAGCCACCCCTAAATACATCATTTTTCTACCACTTTTCCTTTCTACCACCCTACCCTCAGTGGAAAAATGTCTGGTAAAAGTTGTATATGTATTTTCATATTTAACATTTTACGTAATAGTCATTTTGTATGAGAAATTAAGACTGAGAAAAGAAAGACAAATCATGGAATAGGAAATAAAAGCAAAAGAGAAATAATTAAAAAATGAATGTAGTATCAATGCAGATTCTGTGGGTTTCCCCCCACTCTGGATGTGAATGGCATGAGCATAATCCCCCAGAATTGTTCTAGATTTCTGAACTGATGAGAACTGCATCCATTATATATTCACAACACTCTTGTTAATGTGTACAATGTTTTCTTTGCTAAACTGCTTACTTTGCTAAACATCAGTTCATGTAATTCTTTCCATACTTTTCTTAAATCAGACAACTCATGGTTTCTTACAGAACAATAGTTCTTAATAACATTCAGATTCCATAAGATGTTTGACCATTCCCTACTTAATGATCATCCCCTCAATTTCCAATTCTTTTACACTACAAAAAAGAGCATCTACAAATATTTTTGAACAAGTGGAATTTTCTCATTTTTATTATTTCTTTTGGATGTAGAGCTGGTATTGTTATTGCTATGTCAAAGGGTATGAACAGTTTTATTGCTTGTTGGACATAGTTCCATATTGCTCTCTATAGTGGTTGAACCAGTTCACATCTTCACCAGTAGAGAATTAATGTTCCATTCGTCCCCCAGCCTCTCCAGTGTTTTCATTATTTACATTTTTGTCATCTTAGTCATTCTGATAGGAGTGAAGTGGTATGCCACAGTTGTTTTAATTTTCATTTCTCTAGCCAAAAATGATTTGGAGTATTTTTACATAGGATTACATATAGCTGTAATTTCTTCATTTGAAAATTCCTGTTCCTATCCTTTGACCATTTATCAATTGGGGAATGATATGTTACCTTAGAAATTTGATGCAATTCTCTATATATTATAGACATAAAATCATTATCAGATTCCTTAGTTGTGTAAATTGTTTCCTAGCTTTCTGGGTTTTTTCCTGTTAATCTTGGCTTCATTGGATTTATTAGAGCACAAGCTTTTTAATTAAATGAAGTCAAAACCATCCATTTTGCAATTTATAATGTTCTCTATTTCTTATTCTTTCTCAACTTTCCATACATCTGACTGATAGAGTATTTCTTGATCTATTTAATTAATCTATGGTTTGGACCTTTATGTCTTAATCCTATTCCCATTTTGACTTATTTTGGAATAGAATGTGATATGTGGTCTATGCATAGGTTTTGCATACTATTTATTTTACAGTTTTGCCAGCATTTTGTCAAATAGTGAGTTCTAATCCCAGAAGCAAATGACTGGGTTTGATAAACAATAGATTACTAAGATATTTACTAGCTTTTCTTTGGTATTTATTCTAATCTACTAGTCCTTAATTGGTAGCAGGCAATTTTGATGATTGTTGCTTTATAGCATAGTTTTTAACTTAAATTTTATTTAATTTAGTTAAAATTTAGATTTGGTAATCTAGAACCCTTTCCTTTGTATTTTTAATCAATTTCATTGATATTTTTGAGCTTTTATTGCTCCAGAAGAATTTTGTTACTACTTTTTCTAGCTCTGTAAAATAGGTTTGTGATGGTTTGATTTTTATGGCATTGAATAAGTAAATTAATTTGGATAGAATTGTGATTTATTATATTAACTCTTCTTAATCTTGAACAGTTGGTGTTTTTCCAATGGTTAAATTTTGACTTCATTTGTATAAAAGTGTTTTGCAATTATGTTCATATATTTTCTGGGTTTGTCTTGGGAGCTAGATTCCCAAGTATTTTATGTTGCCTACTGTTACTTTAAATGGATGATTTTTGTGGATTTATTTTATATTCCGCTATTTTGATAAAATTGTTGTTTCTAGTAGGTTTTGAGTTGATGCCAAAGAAAACTTGTTAAAAACTGTTTTAAGTCAAATGGAAAAAGCAGTGCAAAATATCAAAAAGAAGAATGCCTTACAAAGCAGAATTGACCAGATGGAAAAAGAAATTAAAAAACTTTCTGAAGAAAACAATTCCTTCAAATGAGGAATGGACCTAAGGAAAGCTGATGACCTAGTGAGAAATCAAGAAACAGTAAAATAAAACCAAAAGAAAGGAAAAATAGTAGAAAATTTGAAGTATTTCTTTGGAAAAAGAACTGACCTGGAAAACAGATCCAGGTTAGATAATTAGAAAATTATTGGATTATCTTTAATTCATGAACCATTAAAAGATCCTTGATTTCATTTGTAAAGAATTTCTTCAGGAAAATTGCCCTGGTATCTGAGAAACAGAGGGCAAAATAGAAATTGAGGGAATATACTGATTACCTCTTGAAAGAGATCCCCCTACTCCCCCCCCCAAAAAAAAAACTTCCAGGAATATTATATCCAAATTCCAGAACTCCCAAGTCAAAAAGAAAATATTACAGTCAGAAAAAAACTTAAATATTGTAAAGCTACAATCAAGATTACAAAGGATTTAGCAGTTTCTTCATTAAGGGCTCATAGGGTTTGGGAATATAGTATTCTGAAAGGCAAAAGAGAGAATCAACTGAGAATCAACTCCCCAGCAAAACTGAATATCTTCTTCAAGGGGAAAAGATGAACACTGAATGAAATAGAGAAATTTCAGACTTTCCTGTTTAAACAACCAGAGCTGAACATCAAGTTTGATCTCCAAGTACAGGACTCAGGCAAAGAATAGAGAGCATAGACAAGAAGGGCAAATTATGAGGGATTTAATGATATTCAACTGGTTTTATTCCTGCATGGGGAGATGACACTGATAACACCTATGAACCTTCTCATTTATTAGAATACTATTATTTAGAAGGAGCATCTATGTACAAGGCACAGGAGGGAGTTGAAAATGAAGATATACTATATTGTAAAGATAGAGTCATTAGGTGCAAAAAGAATGTACTGGAATTAAAGGAAAAAGAAGTAGAATGGGCTAAGATATTTCACATTAAAGAGTCAAGAAACAGTTTTTGCAGTGGAGTGGAAGGTCTTAAGATGAGGGGCAATGAGTAGATCTTCATTCTCATTGGAAATAAGTCAGAAACAACATACTAACTTAAGAGGGTATAAAACTCTCTCTTACCCGAGTAAAAAGGAGAGGAATAGGAGATTGGGAATAGGGCTAGGACAAAGGTGAAAGGGGAGGGGAAGGGAGGGTGTAGATGACAGAGGAGAAGGAAGTTCTATGGGAGAAGTTAGTTGGAAAAAACACATTTTTTTTTTTTTTGCAATTTGGAGGCCTTGGGTGGCTTCCCAAGAGTCAAACAGCTGGGTGATTGTTGTGTGTCTTGTGCTGCATTTGGGTTCAAGTCTCCCTGTTGTCTATCTACTGGGCTACTAGGCTACCCCATAGCACACTATTTTGGAGGGACAAAGTGAAAGGAGGGAGGGAGGGAGAGAGAGAGAGAGAGAGAGAGAGAGAGAGAGAGAGAGAGAGAGAGAGAGAATAGAATAGATGGAAATGGGCAGGAATAGACAGGGAAATATAGTTAGCAATAGCAACATTGGAAAATAATATTGAACTAACTTCTCAGATGGACTTATGATAAAGAAAGCAATTCATCCCAAAGGCAAAGCTGATGTAATCTCACTGCAGAGTGAAGTTTTTCCCCTCACTTTATTTTTCATAAGGTTTTTCTATCTTTGTGGGGGTTTGGGGGATTATAATTTCTTTTAAAACAAGACTATTTTAGTATTGTGTAAATAAATAAATAAACAAATCTTATTTGAATATAAACTGTGAGAAAAAAGAAACAACATGAGGTTTTAAAAGTGAACACAGTATGCTTTGCTCTGCATTCAGAATTCACAGTTGTTTTTTTTTTTTTTTTTTAATTTTTCTCTCTGGATGTTTTTCTTAAGAGATCTCTATGCATTGTCCTTGATCACTGAACTGCTAAGAGGAGCTGCTTCCTTCACAGTTGATCATCTCCCAGTGTTGCTGTTAATGTGTATAATGCTCTCCTGCTTCTGCTTACTTCACTCAGTCTCAATTCAACCATGTTTCAAATTGCTCATGATTTTTTATAGAACAAGATTATTCCATAACATATACCATAGCTTGTTCAGCCACCACTACAAAAAGAGCTACTATAAGCATTTATATATATATGAGTCTTTTCTTTTGTTTACATTCTTTTTGGAATATAGACTTAGTTTTGGTATTGCTAGATCAAAAAGTATGCAATACAATTACAACAAGGTATCACTAGGATACTATATTGTGACCAAGTAGGATTTATACCAGGAATTCAGGTTTGGTTTAATATTAGGAAAATTATTAGTATAATTAATCAATGAAAATATATCAGAAATCATATAATTATATCAATAGATGCTGAAGACACCTTTGACAAAAAATGCAGCACACATTTCCACCAAAAACACAAGAGAGCATAGGAACAAATGGATTGTTCCTTAGAATAATAAGTAGTATCTATCTGAAACCATCAATAAGCATTATATGCAATGGGTATAGGCTAGAAGTTTTCACAATATGATCTGGGTTGAAACAAGGATGCCCATTATCACCACTACTATTCAGTATTTTATTAAAAATTTTAGCTTCAGCAATGTGAAGAAAAAAGAAATTGAAGGAATTAGAATTGGGAAGGAAGAAAAAAACCTCTCACCCTGTGCAGATGACATGATGGTATACCTCGAGAATCCCCAAAACATCATCAAAAAACTACTAGAAATTATTAGCAACTTTACAAAGTCGCAGGATATAAAATAAACACTCATAAATCTTCAATATTTCTATATATTGCAAGCAAGCATTCAAAGTAACCTCAATCACTATAAAATACCTGGGAGTCTAACTGCCAAAGCAGACTCAAAAACTTTTTAATAACAATTACAAAACAATTCTCACAAATAAAATCTGATTTAAATAACTTGACAAACATCAAACTGTTCATGGATACATCTAACTAATATAATAAAAATGGCAATTCTACCAAAACTAAACTACTTGTTTAGTGCCCTACGAATCAAAATTCCAAAAACTTACTTCAATGCAGTAGAAAAATATTGTAAATAAATTCATATGAAGAATTAAAAAGTCAAGAATTTCCAGTGATTCAATGAAAAAAAGTGCAAAGGAAGGTGGCTTATCCTTATTAGATTTAAATCATATTATAAAGCATCGGTTATCAAAACTCTGTAATACTGACTAAGAAATAGAGTGGTTGATCAGTGGAATAGACTAGATGCCATAGCAGGAAATTATTGCAGTAATCTTCTGTTTCATAAACCCAAAGAGTTCAGCTATTGGGATAAAAATTCTCTCTTCAATAAAAACTGTTGGGAAAACTGCAAGTTAGTATGGAAGAAACTTGGATTAGACCAACACCTCGCACCCTATACCAAAATAAGATCAAAATGGATATAGGATTTAGACATAAAAAACAATATTAGGTATTTATTCTCCTCTTCAAACAAGCTGTGCAACTTGCATTTTTTTAAATATTAGATTGTCAAATTTATTGGTATATGGGGCAGCTAGGTGGTGTAGTGGATAAAGCACCGGCCTTGGAGTCAGGAGTACCTGGGTTCAAATCCGGTCTCAGACACTTAATAACTACCTAGCTGTGTGGCCTTGGGCAAGCCACTTAATGCCATTTGCCTTGCAAAAACCTAAAAAAAAAATAAAAATAAAAAAATTTATTTGTATAGAGTTGAGCAAAATAATTCTGAATTAGTACTATAATTTATCCTCATTTATCATGAGTTCACATTTTTCATGTATGATACTAGCAATTTAGTTTTCTTCTTTCTTTCTTTTAATCAAATTGACCAGAGTTTTATTGATTTTATTGTTTTTTTTCATAAAACCAACTCTTGGTTTTATTTATTAATTCAATAGTTTTTTATTTCAATTTTATTAATTTCTCCATAAATTTTTAGAATTACTACATTGGTATTTAATTGGGGATTTTTAATTCGCTCTTTCTCTAATATTTTTAGTTGCATATTTAGTTCATTGATTTCCTCTTTTTCTAATTTATTCATGTAAGTGTTTAAAGATATAATATATCCCCTGAGTGAATCCCATAGGTTTTGGTAGGTTTTTTGATTATTGTAATTATCTAGGGTAAAATAAATAATTATTTCTATAATTTGTTGTTTGATCCACTCATTCTATAAAATGAGGTTATTCAGTTTCCAATTATTACTGGGTCTATATCTCCCTGGCCCAATATTGCATATGATTTCTATTGCATTATGATCTGGGAAAGATGTATTCACTATTTCTGCCTTTCTGCAATTGATTATTAGGTTTTTATGCCCTAAGTACATGGTTAATATTTGTATAAGTGCCACTGCAGAGAAAAAAGTTATATTCCTTTCTATCCCCATCAGTTTCCTCCATAAGTCTATCATATCTAGTTTTTCAAACAATCTATTTACTTCCTTAACTTCTTTCTTGTTTATTTTATGATTTGATTCATCTAGATGTGAGAGTGGGAGGTTGAGGCCGCCCACTTTTAGAGTTTTGCTGTCTGTTTCTTTCTGTAGAAAGAATTTCGGTGCTATCCCATTGGGTGCATATATATTCAGTATTAAAATCACTTTGTTGTCTATGGTATCTTTTAGGAGGATATAGTTTCCTTCCTTATCTCTTTTAAGGCTATCTATTTTTGTGGTTGCTTTGCCTGAGATAAGGATTGCTGACCCTGCTTTTTTCACTTCAGCTGAAATATATTTTTCTCTAACCTTTTACCTTTAATCTCTATGTATCTCTCTGCTTCAAATGAGTTTCTTATAAGCAGCATATTTTAGGAATCTGGTTTATAATCCACTCCGCTTTTCGCTTATTTTCTTTTTTTAGGTTTTTACAAGGCAAATGTGGTTAAGTGACTTGCCCAAGGCCACACAGCTAGGTAGTTATTAAGTGTCTGAGGCTGGATTTGAACTCAGGTACTCAAGACTCCAGGGCCAGTGCTCTATCCCTGTGCCACCTAGCCATTCCCATCGCTTGAGTTTTAAAGGAGAGTTCATCCCATTTATATTCAAAGTTATAATTACTAACTCTTTATTGACCTCCTTGCTGTCTTCCCTCTGTATTTTCCCCTTTCCCCCCTTTTTCCATATTCCCCAGTACTTTGCTTCTGAATACCACCCCCTTCAGTGTGTTTGCCCTCCTTTATCTACCTTCCTCTCCTTTCTTTCCCCCTTTCCCTTTTCCCTTCCCTTCCTTCTGTTAGTTCCCCTTTTTCTCTACCCTCCTGTGTCCTTTCCCCCTCCCCATTTCCCCTTTTAATACTTGAAAGCTAAGATGTTTTTAAGTTAACTGAGCAAGTGTGTAATTTAACTTTAAACCATGTCTGATAAGAAAAAGATTCAGGTGTTTCTCATAACCTCCCTTCTTCCACTCTTTTACCATAGGTCTTTTGTACCTCTTAATGTCATGAGATTTATTCCACTCAATCCCCTCCTGTTTCCTGTCTCCTTCCTGTCCCCCTTCTTAAGGAAGAAGTGTTTTTAAATCATTCTATCATTCATAGAAAATTCTGAGTATCCATCACTTCCAGCTAAATATAGTTTATCTAATAGACTTACAATTCTTGCGAGTTATTAAAGTCTTTCTCCCAAATAGGGTTATAGCCAGTTTCATCCCATTGGATAGCAGTCTCATGGATAAGTCATGCCATCAGTTCGGGCTAGGTATATTCTCTCTGTTAGAGTTTCAATTCTCAAAAGTTATGAGAATATTTTTCCCATGCTGGGATATAGCCAGTTTCATTCTAATGGGTAGTAGTGTTTTTTTTTTTACCCACTTTTTTTACCTTTTAATATATCTCTTGAAAATGCTGTTTGATGCCCACATTTTCTATTTAGCTCTGAACGTTTCATCAGGAAGTTTTGGAATTCTTCCATTTTGTTAAATGTCCATCTTTTCCCCTGAAAAAGAAGGCTCAGCTTTTGTGGGATAGTGGATTCTTGGCTGCATTCCAAGCTCCCTTGTTCTTCAGAATATCTCGTTCCAGGCCCTTCAATCCCTTAATGTTGATGCAGCCAGGTCTTGTGTAATCCTTACTGTTGCTCTTAGTATTTAAATTGTTTCTTTCTGGCTGTTTGCAGAAGTTTCTCTTTTATCTGATA
Source organism: Macrotis lagotis (assembly GCF_037893015.1). NCBI lineage: Eukaryota > Metazoa > Chordata > Mammalia > Peramelemorphia > Peramelidae > Macrotis > Macrotis lagotis. The sequence continues at coordinate 471,929,036 of NC_133658.1, read as the reverse complement.
GTTCTGGAATATGGCCACAACATTCCTTGGTGTTTTCATTTTAGGATCTCTTATCAAAGGGGATTGATGTATTCTTTCAATAACTATTTTGCCCTCTGGTTCCATGATATCAGGGAAATTTTCCTTCACTAGATCTTGTAATATTACGCTTAGGCTTTTTTTTCTCTTCAATGTTTTCAGGAAGACTGATAATTCTCATTTTGCCCCTTGTTGATCTGTTCTCTAGGTCAGTTTTTTTGCTGATGAGGTATTTTTCATTTTCTGCTATTTTTTTCTATTTTTTGGTTTTGTTTAACTGGCTCTTGCTGTCTCATGAAGTCATTAATTTCCACAGAATCCATTCTTTTTTTTTAGAGAGGAGTTTTCTTCATTTACCTTTTGCAACTCCTTTTTCATTTGATCAATTCTATTTTTGAAAGAGCTTTCCATTTGACCAATTGAAATTTTGAGAGAATTATTTTCTTTTTGCATTTACCCAATTGGGGATCTGAAAAAATTATTCTCATTTTGTATTTGTCCAATTGTATTTTCCAATAATTTTCTTGTTTCAAGTTGTTAATCTTCTCTTGAGTTTCTTTTCACAAATTTTCTAACTGATTTTTAAACTCCTTCCTTATTTCTTGAAGGAAGGCTTTCTGTGCTGGAGACCAGATCATATTTTCCTTAGAGGTTCTCAGGCTTTCTGAGTTAGAGTCTTTTCCTTCCAAGAATTTTTCTATGGATCCACCTTTTCCCTGACCTTTCTTCATTTTGCCAAGACCTTGAGTTGGGGAGGGGCTGTTTCACAATGGTTTGGTGTTGGGATCCCTAGATGCTTTACTCACTGAGTGTAATATCTCTAGCTGACCACTGTGGGTGGTGATAGAGGATTTGCTCACTGAGTGTAATTTCTGCAGCTGGCCAGTAAGCGGTGCTGGTTGCTTTCTCTGGAGTGTCTGTGACCCTGTTTGAGACCTTCTGCCTTGGCCTGGAGGGAGTGATTTGAAGTTGTTAAATACTTTTGTCTTCATTCAATGGTGGCCTATACTCTTGGGTGAGGTCATCACTCTCCCTACTGTTAGCTGGGCTGATTCTTCTGCTCACATGTCTTTGCTTGGAGCAGAAGGTCTCTAAACGTGTTTGTTCTGGGAAGAGGCTTCAGTGGAAATAGACAAGTGAACTCAGAGTTCCTCACACCAGAGGAGCCCAGGGATGATGTCTGTGACTCTCCTGCACCAGAACTCTCCCCCCAGCCCTGTCAGCAAGCTCTATACAGTCAGAGCCACTACCAATGCCTCTGCTCCCTAGTTGACCCAAACCCCCATGGTTGACCAGGTTCTAAACTTGCAGCTGATCATGAAGGCCCAGTTCTCAGGCCCTCAGGCTCCAGCCCTGAAACCACTCAGGCTGATCCTGGGCTGATCCTGGGCTGATCCACCCTCTGTGCTCAGACTCGCCCATAACTGCTGAAGACAAATCCTGAGGTAGATACTCTTTCTTGTGGCATTTCTTTCTGTGTTTTATTGATCAGGTTTCTGTTATGAGGTTTGTTTCATATCATATATGGGGAAAGATCAGATGATTTGAGAACTGTTCCTGTCTTCTCTCTGCCATCTTGGACGGAATTCAGAAAAAAAAAATATTATAATCAAACTCAAAGATCAAGGTGTAGTTTACCTGTCAGATCTATGTAAAGGGAAGCAGTTTATGGCTAAGGAAGAGATGGAGATCATCATTAAAACAAAGTAGATAATTTGGATTACATTAAATTAAAAAAAAAAACTTTTGCACAGACAAAGCCACTGTAACCAAGATCAAAAGAAATGTAGTCAAGTAGGAAACAATATTTCCAACTAGTATTTCTGACAAATGACTCATTTCTAAAATATACTTAGAACTGAGTCAAATTTTAAAAAAAAGTAATTTCCCAATTGAAAATGATCCATGGATATGCAAAGGCAATTTACAAATGAGAAAATCAAAATTATTCAGTCATATGAAAAATTTCTCTAAATAATTACTTATTTGAGAAATGCAAATTAAAGCATCTCTGAGAGGAAATATCTGAAATTTGGTTAAAGTATGGCTTGGAGTTTTTAATTTGGGATCTCTTTCTGGGTTTGATCAATGGATTCTTTACATTTTATCTTCTTTTTCTAGGATATTAAGGCCATTGTCCATGATGTGTACTGGCTCTTTTTCTGATTGTGGCTTTATGTTGACCAATAATTCATAAATGATCTTTCCTGGATGTAATTTCCAGGTCTTTTGCTTTTCCTAAATACTATTTTACATTTTCTTCTATTTTTAAAAATATTTTGGTTTTGTTTGATGTAATCTTGGTATCTGAGTCATTCATTTCCATTTGTCTAATTCTGGTTTTTATGTTTCATATTCTTCACTTTGCTTTTTTGTTTCCTTTAGCTGTTGGTCAATTTTACTTATATAATTATAGATTTCTTCAGTTAATTTTTTCTAATTCTCCTGCATGAATCTCATTTATTTTCTCCATTTTTCTTCTTTGTCATTTTTTTCTTTATTAAAATCCCTTTTCAGCTTTTTCAAGAGGATTTTTTGTAAATGAGATCAATTCATCAACCATTTTGAGGCTTTACATATAGGCATTTTGTCACTACTTGCCTTAGTTTTTTTTCCTCATCTTTAACAGAATAGTAACTGTCAATGATTTGTGGGTATTTTTTTTTTGCTTATTTTGTTTTGGGGGTCAATCTTTTTTTTTTCATTTTATCTCTGTTCCTGTGATATAAGGTATATAGTCCCAAGTTTTTTTTTTTTTGGCTGAGAGCCAAGGTTCTGCTTCCTAGCTTTTCATTTTGACATTTCCAGGTTTTATCCAGTGGGTTGTCCATCACTGAACCAGCTTCCTGGGGCTAGGGTTACTGCTGGTAAAGTTGCACAGAGACCTTAGCAATGCTGTGACTAAAGGCTTCCTACTGGCCTCCCAACTCTACATTGGATATATTTCCCTTTTACTCAAGCAACAGACCTTTTCCTGAAGTTTCTTCAAGTTATCTTGCTGAAAAGTTATATCACTTAATTTTGTTTGTTTCTTTGTTTTTCCTTTGGTGGATTCTGTTGCTTAGATCAATTTAGAGGCTTCATTTAAAAATGTTTTACTCTTTGTTTTTAAATTTTGTAATCAGTATTAACTTTTCTTAGTATAGAGTGTGGGATGTGGGTCTATACCTAGTCTCTTCCATACTACTTTCCAGGTATCTAAGAAATTTTTGTCAAATAGTAAGTTCTTATCCTGGAAACCTGAAAATTTGTGTTTATCAAACAATGGAATGGAAGATATATGTCATTTGCTATTGTTTCATTTGCATCTAATCTATGCCATTGATCCATTACTCTTTTTCTTAGTCCATATTAGATGATTTTGATAATTGTTGCTTTATAATATGGTTTTAAATCTGGTATGGCTAAACATCTTCCTTTGCTTTATTTTTCATTAATTTTCTTGAGAGTCTTGATCTTTATTGTGAGTTATATAAAATTATTTTTTGGTAGTCTGATTGGTATGGCTTGGAATAAATAAGTCAACTTGTATAGAAGTCATTTTTATTATATTAGTTCAACCTACCCTTGAGTAATTAACAATGACTCAATTATTTAGTTCTGATTTTTTTTTGTATTTATACGGAAAGTATTTTAGAAATGTTTTATATAGTATCTGAGTTTATTTTGGCACATATAGGGTGTGTTCAAGAAGACTAGTAATTTGGTGTGAGGGCTACCGAGTCTTCTTCAGGGTTGGTTTTTACTTTTGATGTACACATGAGTCACCTAATTCTTACTTGTGGCTCCAAGAAGCAGTAGCATGCACAGAGACCTCACCCTGGTAAACACTTTTGGCAGGCAAGTTAAATTAGCTTGAAGGTAACCAAGGAAGTCTCAAACTCATTGGTAAGTAGTGGGGGGTATCTACCCCAAGCATGTGATGGAATGCCAGAAAAGAACAATTTGATTCAGTGGCCATGAAACCAACTGAAGCAGGCGCTGTGGAGTGCTTAGTGCTTGGTTAGTCATTGAAGACATCAAGGTCATCCACTACATCCAGAGCCATCACCAGTTGTCTTGACTCTGTTGTGCTATGCTGGATCATAATGGCTTTGGAGGAGAGAGGTAGGTGACATCATGCAACTCTACCTCACTTAAATCCAATATACACACGCAACAAGACATCACTCATAACTATTGCTCAACATCCTGTGGTGACACAAAAGTGATGAAGCAGTAGATGCAGATACATTGGCAGATATAGTCACAACCATGCACACAGGTAACTCAATCCATAGGGTCATTTCCCCACTCAAAGCAGTAGTGATATTCAGCAGCCCCCTGGATTACTGTGCAGCCCTTTTAAGGATCACAAGGAAGGGGGTTAGAAAAGAAGCCCTAAAAATTATTTATTTACCCAAACCTGCTTTGATTACTGCAGCAGGCAGGGATCCCTCAAGTGACTGTAAAACAAAAATAATATATAAAAATTTTTTTCAAAGAAGATTCCACTTACATTGGTAAATGGAACATGTGCACACTTATAGACAATACAAGAGTCAATAGACCTGAAAGATTAACAACTCTTGTCAGAAAACTCAGTAAGTTCATATTGAAATAGCAGACCTGAGAAAAGAAGGATGGCAAATGAAGGCCAGCTTACTGAAGTTGAAGCTGGATACACATTTTTCCCGGAGTGGATGCATTGAAGGGGAATACAGTGAAACTGGAGTAGGTTTTGCAATCAAAACTAATCTAGTCAATATTTTTGAATGTCTACCCAAAGGAATGAATGCCTATCTCATGATAATGAGATTTTCACTTCCAAAAAAGTGCCATGCCATCCTCATCAGTACCTACACTCCCACCATGATGAATTCTGGTGAAGTTAAAGAAAAATTATGAAGACCTAGAGACCCTTGTCATCAAAAGAAGACAAGTTTATATTTCTAGATGACTTTGATTCGAGAGTATGATCAGATTACCACACATGGGATGGAGTCATTTGAAGGAATGGACTTGGAAACAACAGCAATGGACATCTACTACTGAAGACATGTGCATCTCATGACCCTTTCATCATAAACACTTCCTTTTACCAAATTGCAATAAAAGTTCCTGCTTGCACCCTTATAGCAAACATTTGCAGCTATTTGACTATGTAATTAGAAGAAAAAGAGATAGACAGGATATGAGAGTAACAAAAGCAATGTGTTTTTCATAGAGCTGGAAAGATCACAGACTCATCCTCTCTAAGCCAAATATTTATATTCAACAAAAACTATGCCTCCGAGACAAAATTAATATTAGAAGAATTAATATCGAAAGATTACAATGTTTCTCTGAGCCAAAATGTATGAGGGGAAACCAAGCCAAAATACAGTTGTCAGCAGTGGAGCAAAAAAAGCATAGACAGCTTTCAGTACAACACTGTATTTGCTCATCTGGGCCAGAATACACAGAAACACCAAGACTGGTTTGATGAAAGTGATGGGGAAATACAAAAGCTGGTAAATGAAAATGAGAACTCCACAGGGTTTACCAGCAGGATAGTTCATCCATTTCTAAGAAGGTGGCATTTGATTCTATTAATAGTAAACTACAGACTTCAAACCAAGATGGCAGAGAGAAGTCAGACCTTATGCTAATGTCTCCTGGATTTCCCTAAGAACTAATAGGATTCAACACTCTTGACAGAATTACACTCAACAAAATCCAGAAAAAAGCTAGAACATTTAACAACAATGTACTCTCTCAGGGGAGTGTCGGTGAGCTGGGGGCAGAGAACAGAGAACCAGCACAGGGACAGTGGGGTGAGACAGAGGACTAAACTGAGAACATCCATGAAAGCTTTCATTACTTGAGCATCAGGCTGGAGGGATAATTCCAGGGGAGAAAGAGAAGTATTCCAGAACTATCAGATAAAACAGAAAATCCTACAAGCAGCCAGAAAGAAACAATTTAAATATGAAGAAGCCACAGTAGGGATTACACAGGACCTGGCTGCATCAACATTAAGGGGACAGAAGGTCCTGGAATGAGATGTTCCAAAGAACAAGGGAACTTGGAATGCAACCAATAATCCACTATCCCACAAAGCTGAGCCTTCTTTTTCAGGGGAAAAGATGGACATTTGACGAAATGGAAGAATTCCAAAAATCCCTGATGAAAAGATCAGAACTAAAAAGGAAATGTGGACATCAAACAGGAGGTTCAAGAGACATATGAAAAGGTTAAAAAAAAAAGGAGTAAAGAGAAAAACTGCTATCCAATAAGATGAAACTGGCTATATCCTAGCATGGGAACATGATTCTCAAAACTCTTGAGAATTGTAACTCTAATAGAGAGAATATATCTAGTCAGAAGTGATGGACACTCATGACTCATCCATGAGACTGCTATCCAATGGGATGAAACCGGCTATAACTCTACTTGGGAGAAAGAGTCTAATAACTCTCATGAATTGTAACTCTATTAGATAGCATATAGTGAGCTAGATTAGTTGGACACTAAGAATTTACTATGACTCTGATACAATGATTTAAAAACACCTATTCCTTAAAAAGGGAGACAGGAAGGAGCCAGGAAACAGGAGGGGATTGAGTGGGGTAAATCTCATGACATTAAAAGGTACAAAAGACCTATAGTAGCAGAGCAGAAGAAGGGAGGAGATGAGAAACACCTGAATCTTTCTCTCATCAGACTTGGCAAAAAAGTTAAATTACACACACATTCAGTTAACTTAAAAAAACACCATATCTTTCAAGTATTAAAAAGGGGCAAAAGGGAGGGGGGGAATTAAGACAAGGAGGTGGAGAAAAAGGGGGAACTAACAGAAGGAAGAGAAGGGAAAAGGGAAAAAGGGAAAGGGGTAAGAAAGGGGAGGGGATGGATATAGGAGGGCAAACACACTGAAAGGGTGTTATTCAGAAGCAAAATACTGGAGAATACAGAAAAAGGGGGAAAAGGGGAAATACAGGGGGAAGATAGCATGGAGGTCAATAAAGAGTTAGTAATTATAACTTTGAATGTGAATGGGATGAACTCTACCTTAAAACATAAGTGAACAGCAGAGTGGATTGAATAAACAGAATCCTACAGTATGCTGCCTACAAGAAACTTATTTGAAGCAGAGAGATACATAGAAAATAAAGGTAAAAGGTTGGAGTAAAATACAATTTGCTTCAGCTGAAATGAACAAAAGCAGGGGTAGCAATCCTTATTTCAGACAAAGCAGCTGCAAAAATAGTGTTAAAAGTTATAGGGAAGGAAACTATATCCTCCCAAAAGCTATTATAGACAATAAAGTAATTTCAATAACATGTATATAACCAATGGGATAACATCAAAATTCTTAGAGGAAAAGCTGAAAGCACTACAGCAAGATAGAGACAGCAAAGCTCTACTAGATGGAGACCTCAACCTCCTGCTCTCAGATCTACATAAATCAAATCATATACTAAACAAGAAAGAAGTTAAGGAGGTAAACAGGTTGTTTGAAAAACTAGATATGATAGACTTATGGAGGAAACTGAATGGAGATAGAAAAGAATATACCTTTTTTCTCTGCAGTATATAGAACTTATACAAAATTGACCATTTACTAGGGCATAAGTACCTAATGATCAACTGAAGAAAGGCAGAAATAGTGAATACATCTTTCTCAGATCACAATGCAATAAAAATCATATGCAATATTGGGCCAGGCAGACAAAGACTCAGACCTAATTGGAAACTGAGCAACTTCTTTTTAAAGAATGAGTGAATCAAACAACAAATTATAGAAAGAATTGATTACTTTATCCTTGATACTAAAAATAATGAAACAACATACCAATACCTAAGGGATTCACTCAAAGTGGCTGTCTGGGGAATACATTATATCTTTTAAATGCTTACATGAATCAATTAAAGAAAGAGGAAATAAATGACCTAAATATGCAACAAAAATTTGAGAAAGAACAAATTAAAAATCCCCAATTAAATACCAAATTAAAATTCTAATAATTAAAGGACAAATTAATAAATTCAAAAGCAAATAAACTATTGTATTAAATAAAATCAAGAGTTGGTTTTATGAAAAAAAGTAAAATTCATAAACCGATGGTCAATTTGATTAAAAAAAAGAAAGAAGAATACCAAATTGCTAGTATCATAAATTAAAAAGGTGACCTCACCACCAATGAGGAGGAAATTAAAATAATAATTTGGTTTTATTTTGCCCAACTCTATGTCAATAAATTGGACAATCTAAGTGAAATGGACAAATATTTAAAAATATAAATTGCCCAGATTAAATGAAGAGCAGATTAAATACCTAAACAACCCTATCTCAGAAAATGAAATTCAACAAGCCATCATTGAACTCCCTAAGAAAAATTTACAATACCTGATGGATTCACAAGTGAATATATTAAAGGAACAATTGGTTCCAATTCTACATAAAATCTTTGGAAAATTAGGGGAATACAGAACTCTGCCTAACTCTTTCTATGACACCAAAATAATGCTGATACCTAAACTGGGAAGAGTTAAAACAGAAAATGAAAATTATACACCTATCTCCCTGATGAATATAGATGCATAAATCTCAAATAGAATTTTAGCAAAATGATTTCAACAAGTTATCACTAGGATAATACATTTTGACCATGTAGGATTCATCCCAGGAATGCAGGGTTGGTTCAATATTAGGAAAACTCTCAGTTTAATCAATTATATCAACAACAAACCTATCAAAATTATATGATTATGTCAATAGATGCTGAAAAAGCTTTTCACAAATACAGTACCCATTCCTGCTAAAAACACTAGAGAGTGTAGGAATAAATGGGCTGTTCCGTAAAATAATAAGCAGTATCTATCTGAAACCATCAACAAGCATTATATTCAATGGGGAGAAGTTAGAGGAATTCCCAATAAGACCAGAGGTGAAACAAAGTTGTCCATTATCACCACTAGTATTCAGTATTTTCGTAGAAATGTTAGCTTCAGCAATGAGAAAAGAAATTGAAGGACTTGGAATTGGGAAGGAAGAGACAAAACTCTCACTCTTTGCAGATGACATGGTATTGCTAGAGAATCCCAAGAAATCTTCCAAAAAACTACTGGAAACAATTAGCAATTTTAGCAAAGTTTCAGGATATAAAATAAACTCTCATAAATCCTCAACTTTTTATATATGACTTAGCAAGATACAGCAGAAAGAGCTAGAAAGGGAAATCCCATTCCAAGTAACCTCAGACAATTTAAAATACCTGAGATACAATTTGCCAAGGCAGACTCAGAAACTTTTTGAAAACAATTATAAAACACTTCTCACAGAAATTAAATAAGATTTAAATAACTGGGCAAACATCAACTGTTCATGGATAGGTCGAGCTATTATAATAAAAATGACAATTCTACCAAAACTAATCTGCTTGTTCAGTGCCCTACCAATCACAATTACAAACAAATTACTTTAATGAGTTAGAATTTTGTATGTAAATTCATATGGAGAAATAATAAGTCAAGAATTTCCAGGGATTTTTTGAAAAAAAGTGCAAAAGAAGGTGGCTCAGCCCTACCTGATATAAAATTATATTATAAAGCATCAGTCATCAAAAATCTATGGTATTAGCTAAGAAATAGTGATGGACCAGTGGAATAGACTAGGTGTATTAGTAGGAAATGGTTATAGTAATCTGCTGTTTGATAAACACAAAGAGCCCAGCTATTGGTATAGAAACTGTCTCTTCAATAAAAACTTCTGGGAAAATTGGAAGTCAGTATGGAATAAACTTACATTAGACCAACACCTCCTACCCTATGCCAAGACAAGATGCAATTGGGTACAAGATTTAGACATTAAAAATGCTATAAGCAAACTAGAAGATCATGGACTAGTTTAATTGTCAGGTCTATGGAAAGGGAAGGAGTTTATAAGTAAGGAACAGATGGAGAACAGCACTAAAAAGAAACTAGATCATTTCTATTACATTAAATTAAAAAGCTTTTGTGCAGATAAAACCACTGTAACCAAGATCAAAAGAAATGTAGCATACTGGGAAACAATTTTTACAACTAATGTTTCTGACAAAGGACTCATTTCTAAAATATACAAAGAACTGAGTCAATTTTTTTTTTAAAAAAAGCCATTCCCCAAGTGACAAATGGTCAAGGAAATGCAAAGTTAATGTACAGGTGAGGAGATCAAAGTAATCCATAGTCATATGAAAAATTGCTGCAAATCATTACTTATTAGAGAAATGCAAATTAAAGTCCCTCTGAGGTACCACCTCACACAGCTCAGACTGGCCATTATGATTACAAAGTATAATGATCATTGTTGGAAGGGTTGTGGTAAATCTGGGACATGATTACATTGTTGGTGGAGCTGTGAACTCATCCAACATTTCTGGAGAAAAATTTGGAATTATGCCAAATGGGCAACAAAATATTGGATAAGATTTGATAAAGCAATACCACTACTGGGTCTATACCCTGAACAGATGATGAAAAGGGGTAAAAATATCACTTGTACAAAAATATTCAAAGCAGTTCTGTTTGTGGTGGCAAAGAATTGGAAATCAAGTAAATGTCCTTCAGTTGGGGAATGAATGACTTAGCAAACTGTGGTATATGTATGTCATGGATCACAATTATTCTCTTAGAAACCAGGAGGGATGGGTATTCAGGGAAACCTGGAGGGATTTGTATGAACTAATGCTTAGTGAGATGAGCAGAAACAGAAAGACACTGTACACCCTAACAGTGACATGGGGGCAGTGATCAACCTTGATGGACTTGCTCATTCCTTTAGGGACATTTCAATGCTGTCTGCAATGAAGAATACCATCTATATCCAGAGAGAGAACTGTGGAGTTTGAACAAAGACCAAGCACTATTAATTTTAATTTAGAAAAAGAAATCTGATATCTTGTTGGCTTATCTTGCTATCTCTTGTACTTTTTGTTTCTTCCTTGGCGATATGATTTCTCTTTCATCACATTCAATTTAGATCAATGTATACCATGGAAACAATGTAAACTTTGACAAATTGCTTCAGTGGGGGGTGGGGGGAGGCAAGTTAGATTAGGGAAAATATTGTAAAACTCAAAATAAATAAAATATTTATAAAAAAGGATTAGTGAAGAACCATAAAAATACCCTTGAGAATTGTAACTATTAGAAGAATATACTTAGCCAGAAGTAATGGACACTCATGACTTGTCCATGAATCTGATAGAATGATTTAAAAACATTATCTTCTTAAAAATGGAAGATTAGTAAAGAGAGAGGAGGATGCAGGAGACTGAATGAGGTAAATCACATTACATGAAGAGATTCAAAGGCCCTATGTCAACAGAAGGGAAGAAGGCAGGAGGTGAGAACTGCCTGAATATTACTCTCATTAGATTGTTTCAAAGAAAGTTTTCCATACACACACTCAGTTAAGTTAAGAAATTTATATTACATTCTAAGTATCAAAAGGGCAAAAGGAAGGTGGGGGGAAGAAGAATTAATAGAAGGAATGTAGAAAGAAAGAGTAAAAGGAAAGAGGAAAGAAAGGGGAAGGTGGGGTTGCATATAAGGGGGCAAACACACAGACTTGGTATTCAGAAGCTAATTACTGGGGAATATGGATAACGTGAAAAAAGGGGGAAATACAAACACAGGGAAGATAGTATGGAGAGTAATAAAGAGTTAGTAATTATAACTTTGAATGTGAATAGGATAAGCTCTCTCATAAAATGTAAGCAACTAGTGGAGTGCATTAAAAACCAAAATCCTACAAAATGCTCCTTATAAGAAAGTCATCCACAGAGAGATAAATATACAATAAAGGTAAAAGGTTGGAGCAAAATATATTTCATTTCACTTGAAGTGAAAAAGCCAGGGTAGCAATTTTTACCTCAGACAAAGCAGGTGCAAAACTAAATCTATTTAAAAGAGATAAAGAAGGAAACTATATCTTCCTAAATTGTACCGTAGGCAATGAAGCAATTTCAACACTAAAGCTGTTAGCATCAAGTGGTATAGCATCCTAATTCTTAGAGGAGAAGTTGAAAGAGCTACAGAAAGACATAGACAGCAAAACTCTACTAGTGAGAGACCTCAAAATCCTTATCTCAGATTTAGATAAATTTAACTATAAAATAAACAAGAAAGAAGTTAAGGAGGCAAATAGAATGATAGAAAACCTAGATGTAATTGACTTTTGGAAAAAATTGAATGGGGATAGAAAGGAAGATACTTTTTTTCCCTCTGCAGCACATGGCACTTACGCAAAAATTTGTCATGTGTTAGGGCATAAAATCCTTTTAATCAATTGCAGAAAGGCAGAAATAATGAATACTTCCTTCTGAGATCATAATGCAATAAAAATCATTTGAAATAGTGGACTATGTGGAGATAGACTTAAAACCAATTGGAAAATAAATAACCTCATATTAAAAATGAGTCAATCAAATAGCAAATTATAATTAGATTTAAGGATTTAATCCAAGATAAGGACAATAAGGAGAAAACATACCATAACATAAGGGAAACAGCCAAGGTAGTTGTCAGGGGATGTATTATATCTTTAAATGTTTATATGAATAAACAGAGAACTAGGACATCAATATACTAAGTGTGCAACTAAAAAAATTAGAGAAAGAACAAATTAAAATCTCCAATTAAATATCAAACTAGAAATTCTAAAAATTAAAATAGAAATTAATAAAATCAAAAGCAAAAAAACTATTGAACTAATAAATAAAACCAAGAGTTGGTTTAATGAAAAAACCAATAAAATAGATAAATCTTTGATTAATTATATTTAAAAAAGGAAGAAAACCAAATTACTACTATCTTAAATCATAAAGGTGAACTAACCACCATTGAAGTGGAAATTAAAGTAATAATTTGGAATTATTTTGTCCAACTCTATGACAAAAAAATTGATAATCTAAGTGAAATGGATGAATACTTACAAAAAATTAGTTGCTCAGGCTAAATGAAGCAGGAATTAAATATCTAAATAACCCTATCTCAGAAAAAGGAATTCAAAAATCATTGTCAAACTCCCCAAGAAAAAATCTCCAGATGGATTCACACGGAATTCTATCAAACATTTAAGGAACAATTGGTTCCAATTTTATATAAACTCATTTGAAAAAAATAGGTGAAGATGAAACTCTTACTAACACCTTTTATGACAACAATATGGTGCTGATGTCTAAACTAGGAAAAGACACAACAGAGAAAAAAATATATAGACCAATTTCCCTAATGAATATAAATGGAAAAAAATAAAATCTTAACAAAGAAATTACAAGTTATTGCTAGGATAATACACTATGACCAAGCAGGAGTTATCCCAGGAATGCAAGGTTGGTTCAATATTAGGAAAACTGTTAGTATAATTGACTATATCAATAACAAACCTAACAAGAATCAAATGATTATCTCAATAGATGTTGAAAAAGCCTTTGACAAAATATAGCACCTATCTCTACTAAAAATGCAAAACAGTGTAGGAATAAATGGATTGTTCCCTAGAATAATAAACAGTATCTTTGTGAAACCATCAATAAGAGTTATATAACCCTGGAGTCAGGTGTACCTGATTTCAAATCTGGCCTCTGAAGCTTAATAATTACCTAGCTGTGTGGCCTTTGGCAAGTCACTTAACCTCATTATCCAAAATTTTTTCCTTAGTCTTCTCTAAACTGTCTAAAATCAGTTTATTTACTCAATTACACATGATCTAAATATGTTATGAAATTTTTTTTCAGCATTCGTCCTTATGTATATGTATATTTTTAAGTTACAAAATTTTGTTCCACCTTCGCTTTTCATCTATCCCTTCTCTCAGTGGTGAACAATTAGGCTAATATTGTACATACACAGTAGTGTAAAACATGTGTAGAAATTAGTCATTTTCAGTATGGGGAATTAGAACTAAGGGAAAGAAAAACATAAGAGCTATTTTAAAAGTGAATATAGTGGTTTTCAGATTCTGAAGGGATTTTTGGTTTCTTTTGTATTTCTTCCTTTGAATGGGGATAGCATTGTCCATAGCCCATCCAATAGGGTTTGTCCTACTCTCTGAACTGCTGAAAACAACTGCATCCACCAGGGTTGATCATCTCACCAAGCTATTTTTAACGTGTATATTGTTCTCTTGGTTCTGCTCTCTTTGCTCACCATCAGATCGTGTAATTCATTCCATGTTCTTATAGACCAATAGTATCCCACAATTTTTATATATCATAACTTGTTTACCTATCCCCCATTTGATGGGCATTCCTTCAATTTCCATTTCTTTACCACTACAAAAATGAGCAGCTATGAATATTTTGGACAATGTGGGACTTTTCCTATTTTTTTCTGATATATATACCTAGAATTTAGAATTGGAATTGCTAGATCAAAGGGTAGGAGCACTGTTATTGCTTTTATTTATTTATTCATTCATTCTTTCATTTATTTGTTTGTTTATTTATTTATTCCTTCTTGTTTAGTGCAAATAATATTTTTTGTACAACACTAAAATATTCTTAAGAGTAAACATAATATCCCCCTCCCCCCAAGAAAATATAGACCTGCATAAGCGATAAAGTAAAGGGGAGAGGAAAAAATTAAAATTAAAATTAAAAAAAATAATAATAATAATAATAATTGTAGGTATGGCCAGGTGGTACAGTGGATGGAGCAAGGGGTCTGGGACGAGGAGCATCCGAGCCCAAATCTGGCCCCAGACACACAACAATTACAGCTGTATGACACCAAGCAAGCCACCCCAACCCCATTGCCCTACAACCCCCCACCCCAAAAAAGACCCAAAATAAAGTGAAATAGTAATAATAATAGTAGGGGCAGACAGATCACTGGCACTTGAACCAGGAGCATCCAGGACCTAATCTAGCCTCAGACACCCAACAATCACCTAGCTGTGCGGCCCTAGGCAGGCCACCCAGTCCCATTTGCCCTGCAACACCCTCCAGAAAATATTAATAATAAAAAATGTGCATCAGTCTGTGTTCCAACACCACCAGCTCTGTCTTGGATGGATCATATTCCTTAGGATAAGTCCATCACAAAAGTTGCTTCCATATTTTTCCACCATTGACACTGCTAATCACACCTCCCTCCATTCATACTTCTTTACTAGCATGAACTATATTTTCTCTCTCCTTTCACTTTGTCTCTGCTGTAGGGCACTTGAATGGTGCAGCACACAGATCCCAAGCCCTGGGTCCAAGAGGCCCTGAACCCACATACCACCGCTTACCCAGCATCCCCCTGGCCCTATGGTCCTGGACAGGCCATCCAATCCCAGACCCTTGCAAGAAATAAAAAAGAAAATGTGTTATATCTGACCATTCTCCCCCCATAGTCCATCCTCTCCTCCATCACTCACATACCCCCCCACCTTCCGCCATCAATCTTCTATCCTTCTTACTCCAGATGTCTATACCCCATTGAGTATATATGCTGTTACCTCTCCTAGCCACCTCTGATGAGGGCAAAGATTCCCTCATTCCCCCTAGCCTTCCCCCCTTCCATATCATTGCAATAGCACATTGTAATAAAAAAAATCTTATTATAAGAAATATCTTAGCCTATTCCTCCTCTCCTTTTTCTTTCTGCCATTAAATTTCCCTTTTATTTATTGACTCAATTTTTATACCACAATATATCTTAAAATTCAGTTTTCTTCTGTGCTATAAAAGCTCCTTCTACCTTCTCTATTAAAATGAGAAGGTTAATATGAGGATTATCAGTATCATTTTTCTATACAGGAATACATATAACTCATCATCACTAAGTCCCTCATATTTTCCTCTTCTCCTCCACTCTCTATGCTTCACCTGAGTGTCCTGTATTTGAAGATCAAACCTTCTTTTCAGCTCTGACCATTACAACAGAAACATTTGAAATTCCCCTGGTTCATTGAAAGTCCATCTTTTTCCCCTGGAAGAGGACATTCAGTTTTGCTGGGTAGTCGATTCTCGGTTGCATTCTAAGCTCTTTTGCCTTCTGGAATATTATATTCCCAAACCCTATGAGCTTTTAATGTAATTGCTGCTAAGTCCTGTGTGATACTGACTGCAGCTCCACGATATCTGAATTGTGTCCTTCTGGCTGCTTGTAATATTTTCTCTTTGACTTGGGAGTTCTGGAAATTGGCAATAATATTCCTGGGGGTTGTTGTTTTTTTTTTTTTTTTGGATCTCTTTCTTGGGGAAATTGGTGGATTCTCTCCATTTCTATTTTGCCCTCTGCTTCTAAGATATAAGGGCAATTTTCCTGTAATAATTCTTTGAAAATGATGTCAAGGTTCTTTTCCTGGTCATGAGTTTCTGGTATTCCAATAATTTTTAAATTATCTTTCCTGAATCTGTTTTCCAGATCAGTTGTTTTTTTTTTCAATGAGATGTTTCACATTATCTTGTAATTTTTCATTCCTTTAGTTTTGAAGTATTGTGTCATGATTTCTCGTATAGTCAGCAGCTTCCTTCAGCTCCATTCTAGATATAAAGGATTTTTTTTCCTCAGAAAGCTTTCTTATCTCCTGTTCCATCTGGCCAATTCTGCTTTTTAATGTATTCATCTCCTCAATAACATTTTGAACTGTTTTATCCATTTGGCCTATACTGGTTTTTAACATGTTATTTTCTTCAACATATTCTTGGATCTCCTTGACCAAGCTGCTGACTTCATTTTCATGTTTTTCTTGCATCTCTCTCATTTCTTTTCCCCATTTCCCCCTCTATCTCCCTCACTTGATTTTCAAAGTCTTTTTTGAGCTCTGTCATGGCTTGAGCCTAATTTCTGTTTTTCTTGGAGTCTATAGATGCAGGAGCTTGTACTTCCTCATCTTCAAATTGAGTGTTTTGATCCTTCTTGGGATCATAGGCAAAGTATTTCTCAATGGTCTTCCTCTTTTATGTCTGCTTACTCATTTTCCCAGCCTGAGCTTGGTTTTGGGGTGCTTCCTGAGCTTTTGGGACACCCCCATAAGGATCTCCATGTGTGAGGCTCTGTCCTCTCTCCTAGTCTGTGAATGACCATAAATTCCCTCTTCTGCCACAGGGCTGAGGTGGGGGGGTTGCTGTTCTATAGGGTGGGCCTAGACTGTGATCAGGAACTGAATGTGGTCAGGGCCCCAGAATCCTGTTTCAGGGACAGAGCTCGGCAGTCTCTCTTCACTCCCCCTCCCTCAGCTCAATGGGCTCATGCCCTGTGGTCTCCTGCTTACAGGCTCTGCCTGCTTCTGGTTCCTGGATCTGGGCTGCCCTGACCACACTGCTCCCTGTATGCCCTGAGGACTGGGCTTTACATGCTTGCTCTGGCAGAGGTACCCCGCTGTTCCCCCAAGTTGTGTAAGATGCTCACTGGGGTGTAAGTCAGGAAACTGCACCCACTACTATGAGCCGAGGGTCCCAGCACCCTGGGGTTGCCTCTGGTAGGTTGGATTTCCTTCCCTCTGGTGGACCACCCCTCTGGTGGGCCACCCATCTGATCCCATGGAGCCAAGCTTTTCTACTCTTTTCCAAGTTACGTTGGGTTGGAGAATTGCCTCACTGGATCCCTCTATGGGTTCTCTCTCTTGAAAATATAGTTAGATAAGTTTTGCTCCAGAGCAACTGAGATAAGGTCCTCTCCTGTCACCATCTTGACTCAGCACCTGTGTTTTATATTATTGCTCTTTAAGCATAGTTCCTTATGTCTGTTCAAAATGACTGGATCACTTCACAACTACACCAGCAATGCATTAATGTCCCAGTCCTCCGACAATGTCTCCAACATTGATCATTTTCACTTTTTCTCATCTTGATGAATCTGGAAAGTGTGAAGTGATACCTTAAAGTTGTTTGAATTTCCATTTTCTTCAATCAATAATGTTTTGGAAAATTTTTTCATATATATATATATATGTATATATATATATATATATATATATATATATATATATATATATATAGTTTTCATTTCTTCATTTCAAAACTGTCTATTCATGTCCTTTGACTATTTATCAATTGGAGAATGACTTGAAATTTTAATTTGATGCAGTTCTCTATATATTTTAGAAATAAAACCGTTATCAGAACTCTTATCAGAAACAATCTTGTGAAAATTGTTTCCTAGATTTCTGCTTTCCTTCTTATTTTGGCAGCATTGATGCTATTAGGGAACAAAACTTTTATTTTAATATAGTCAAAGTCATTCATTTTCATTTTACAATGTACTTTAATTCTTGTTTGATAAAAAAATATTGTCCCTTTCTATAGATCTGAAAGATACAGTACTTCTTAGTCTATTAATTTATCTATGGTGTTGCCCTTTATGTCTAAATTCTGTATCCATTTTGACCTTATTTTGGTAATGGGTATGAAATGTGGATCTCTGCCTAGTCTTTGCCATACTATTTTCCAGTTTTCTCAATAAATTTTGTTAAATAGTGAGTTCTTATCTCAGAAGCTAATGTCTTTGTGTTTGTCAAACAGTAGTTGATTGTATTATAATTGCTGAGAGATGACTTCAAGCATGATTAATACACTATTAAGAGAGGTTTAAATTATTTCAGCTGACTTAATTATATACTAATAAACTTTTTTTTCCACCAAACGATCATAGCTATGATAAATAATCTATTGATGCAAAATATTTGCCCTAACAGGCCAACTTTTCCATTAAGAAACAAATATTAAGAATTGAGTCAAGATGGCAGAAAAAGGCAGCAATCCAGATAAGTTCTCCCAACAGGGAGCTAAGACTCTTGCTGAATACAGGGCAGAGCAGAGACCAGGATAGTAGTAACCTTACATCTCCCTACATTCAACTGTGTCTTAAGCACTGATTACTTGCAAACCTCCCAAAATACATCCAAGAAACAATATGACAAAAAGTCTAAGGTTTAAGATAGTGCCTCCTCATCTCCAAGATGAAAAGAATCCAACTTTAACATAAAGTTCAAATTCAAGAAACAGGTTGGGAAAAGGAGAAGACAGCAACAACAATGACAAAAAAATTGACCATAAAAATCTGCTATAGAGACAGAGAACAAGATACAAACCCCAAAATAATACAAGAGATGAAAATAGATAAAATAAAAGCCTCATTGAACCCAAGTCCAAATAGAATTGGTCAAATGAATAAAATACATGGTAGTATAAAAATAATAATTCTTTATTAGGTCATATTGATTATCTTATTTATTTTAATATCTTAGAGTTGACTCAGATAGTTCTTATGTTAAGAGATTCATAATAGCTATTTTAAAATATATGCAATCTTTGCAATCAAATATGAAGGTCTTCATGTTTGCAGAGTGCAAATTTTATAACTGAACTAAGCTCTTGAAAAGCTAAGATGACTGAATATTTATTCATTTCACAGGATTCTAAGTTTCCTTTTGTGTTCAGCACAAGTTGACATTCTTAATTGTAATATCACAATTCCAAGATGATAGGATTGACTTTTGTGATGTTGTAACCAATCTCATATAAAGTTTAATGATTGTCACTTCCTCCTTACAACGCACTGCACACTTAACTTCTTATTAGCCAAATTTGGCAATATTGACTTGCTAACCTCTAATAAAAATTCATACTTTAATCAATCAAATTCAATAAAAACAATTTCTCAAGACTTAATTTTTCTTTCATTCCTTTTTTTTATGTCTTTAAAAGTATGTTCTATAAACCCCAATGATATCTTTGATAACTGAGGATACATTTACCTCCTATATTGGCAAATGCTATTTTGCTAATAAATTGCTTTTACGTGATAGTTTCTATTTCAGTTTCTTTTAATTATAGGTTTCTATTGTAACTGTAAGAAAAAGTGGAAAAATAAATGAGAGCTGAAAGGAAACTTTTAATAATATAATTTCTAGTTTAATAAAAGAGGAACAAAAATTCTGAGGAACATGATAACTTATAAAACTGAATTGACCTCCTGGAAAAAGAGGGACAAAAATTCAATGAATAAAAGAACTTCTTACAAAATTGAAATAGTCAAAAGGAAAAAGAGGTCCAAAGTCTCACTGAAGAAAGTAACTCCTAAAAAATTAGAATTGGGCAAGTGGAAGTTGATCACTACCTGGAACATTAAGAAAATAAGAAAATAAGGACAAAGTCAAAAGCAAAAAAGAAGAAAAGTATCAAATATCTCCTTGGGAAAAATTAACCTATTAAATAGATAGAAGAGATATAATTTAAAAAAATGATTTAGACTACTTCAAAGCTATGATAAAAAACAGTCTAGAAAAAAAGTCTAGAAAAATTATTTCAACAAATTACCAAGGAAAACTACCCCAGCATTTTAGATCCAGAGTGTGAAATAAAAATTCAAATAGCTATGATTGTGAAAAATAACATAAAAGTGAATACACTTAGAATATCATAGTTAAATACTGGAAGATTCAGGTAAAAGAGAAAACAATGACAAGCAAGGATAAAGAGATAATTCAAATACTAATTCACCATTATAATAATCATAAAAGACCAAATATCTTCCATGTTAAAGAAGTGGAGGAATTGGAGCTAAGATCACAACCAAGAATAATATATACAGTAAAATTGAGTATAAGGAAAAATTACCTTTGAATTACCTAAAGTACTTTTAAGCATTTTTTATTAAAAGACCAGAACTGAATAGAACATTTGAAGTGCAAATGCAAGATTTAAGAGAAGCATAAAGAGGGACACATAAAGAGAAATCCTAAGAGATTTAATGTTTGAACTGTTTACATTGCTGTATTGGAAGGTGATACTTGCAAAGCTAAAACTTAATCATTAGTACTATTAGAGAGCATGAATGTGAGTTTGTATTGTTTAGATGTTCTCAGAAATAAACAAACTAAATAAAATAATAGCTCAATAAAAGTGAGAAAGAGGGATGCACTGGGAGAAAGGAAAGGGAGAAATCTAATGGCATATGATGATGATGGAGTACTATCATCCTTTAAGAAATATTAAGCTAGGTAGTTTCAGGAAAAAAAATGATAAAACTTATAGGAATTATTGAAAATAAGAAATAAGAATGAAGCGATCATTATGCAGAGCAAAAGTAATTAATGATCATGAACTATGAAAGATTTAGCTATTCTGATACTACAAGAGACCAAGTCAATTCCAAATGACTTGTGATGAAATATTATTATCCACCTTCAGAGAAAGAATTGATGAATTCTGAGAGCAAATTAAAGTAATAGTTTCTCACTTTTTATACTTTATGTTGCTTTGCTGCAAGCTAGCCATTCTATGAATTTCCAAATATAACTGATACCTTGCCTTCTCAAATGTTGGGAGAGCAGTGTGAGGGAGGGAGAGAATTTGGAACTCAAAATTTAGAAAAGTATGTTAAAAATAAACAGATAATGAATGAATTTTTAAAAACTGCAACAGAAGCAAATACCTATGTACAAACCTCTAAATTCTTGCTGCCCCTAAATGAAATTTAATTTTTAAGTTCTCATTACTTTAATGAATCTAGATGCACCAAAGAAATAATATGAGTAAATTTTGTACACAATTTTCCATTATTATATAATATGATGATTGATATTTAACAACCAGAAAAAATTCAAAGATATGCTATGATTATGGAAATGTGTCTGTCATTTTCAATTTTATAATGAAATATTGAAATAAAGCTATCAAAATACATTAATATTTTTCTAGCATTTTGGGTGGGGGTCATAAAAGGATAGGTGGATAGGTACATGAAGCTAGTGTTAGCTATTTCATCTATGGGATTCCCCTTTTCTTGGTACCTTTAAAGGGAGGATTAATTACATATATATATATATATATATATATATATATATATATATATATAGAGAGAGAGAGAGAGAGAGAGAGAGAGAGGAGATTTTTACTTGAATATGTGCTAATCTATCTGATCCCTGAGATCCCATTAAAGTTCAAATTTCTTTGATTACTAGATGTTGATTTAACATGGATACATTGCATGGGTAGGTCCAAAATGTCAGAAAGAAAAGAAGTACAGCAAGTTTCCCTCTCAAAAAGCTTTTCTAGATTTTTGGAAGCTGCATGAGTCAAAATCCCAATGGAGAAATCCAGAAGAAAAAAATCAGTGAGTTCTTTATTCATCCAATATCATGATATGATTACAATCAAGAACTATGTAAAGATTGTGTTGAGCACTACAACATCCAAGAGAAGTATGAGATCAAGAGTTGATCTCAGATTTATAATGGATACATTACTGTTCTATACTAGGTGTCAACTAGCAGATTTTTAGTCTACTATTCAGTTTTAGGTCATAAATTCAGGTTATAGTGATAAGGGAACTTGCCCAAACTAGTGCCATCACAAGTTTGGGTTTTATATATAAAGAAAGTAGGATGTTCAGAATTTAATAACAGCAATTTTATGGCTCAAACCTCAACATCAGATTAGGCTTTCACTTCTGGCATTGAGTTCAACCTATAAAGGGAAATATCAATGTAGGAATTTCAGAACAAAAAAGAAGCTATAATTCTTCCATTTGAACTAAGTGTTTTCCATCTGGATGATAGAAAGAATTTGCTGAAAGAAGCCTGAAAAATGAAAAAAAAATCATAGTCAAAATCTTCTTTGTGAAATAAAAATATTGCAAGAAACCAGAAAGAAAAAAAAATCAAGAAACAAAAGCCATAGTCAATGTCATATATGCTTTCACAACTAGCACTATAAAGATGAAGCAAAGGTCAAGAGTGGTGTTTGTGGTGGAATAAGCATAAATGATTTAACAAGTAAAAGGAGGCTTTAGGAAGGGTAGGAAAAATAATTTCCCATACCATAATCAACAGGTTCTCTCTCTCTCTCTCTCTCTCTCTCTCTCTCTCTCTCTCTCTCTCCCCAACATAATACATTTTCTTCCCTTCCAAACACACAATTTGATTCAGAAATACATTACATTAAGATAGGAAATAGTAGGAAAACAGAGGAAAAAAGGAGGGGAATTTAAAAAGAAGAATAGATTAACGTAGGCAAAACAAAGCATAAGAATGTACAAAGATATTTATAGCTATTTTTGAAGTGGGGAAAATGAGAAATTGAGGGGGCATACATAAATTGGAGAATGAATGAATCAGTCATTGTAAATAAATAATAAAATACTATTGGAATGAACTTCTATTAACATAATGATCAACTACAAATCCGTATGAGTAATGATGAAATATTCTTTATTTCTTCTTTTAGAGAGATAAAATTAATCAGCATTATGAAAGAGAGAAATACTTTTTTGGTTATAGCCAACAAGGAAATTCACTTTGATTGCCCATAAATGTTTGTAATGGTTTTTGTTTTACTTGTGTTCTCAAGTAAGGGAGGGAGTGAACGAAGATCTTAACTGATAAAAACAAATTTAAAAAATTTTAAGTGACATATAATCACTAGAAATATTATCTCATGACTGGCAATATGATTGAGTATTGTTTTCTACAAACACCTTCAAATGTTAAATCTCCCAAAATTGTCAGGCAAGGAAGAATTGAAGGGAAACATGTGCCAGATATAAAACTTATTAAACATGAGATAAGGAGCCAGAAAAACTATGTGTGTGCACACTTACACACATTAATGAAATTTTACAAAAAGAGAAGCTAAATTCTTGGAGTTATAAATGAGGATCCCCCAACCTTCAATTGATATCATTTGTCAATCTCAAACAACTTGGGAAAACTTTTAGGATTGTGCTTCAGGGCCTGACTTAATCCATTGAAAAGTACAATTCTATCTTTATGAAGTCTATCAGACAGCAAAGTGTGTCATACATTGATTGTGCAGATCTACCTGAAGAAAAAGGGAAAATGACTAGTCAGAGTAAATGAAGAAAGACTAAATAAAAACTCATTTTATAAGCACAAATGTATAAACAATAGAAAAATTCTTTAACACAGGTGAAAAAAAGGATAAAAATTTAAGAAAGAGGCAAAAAAGCAATGAGTAGGTAATGCATTAAAGGAATATGAAGAAAAATTCCTTTATCAAAAATGGAATTCTGTGGATTTCCTAGAAGATGAAACAACATTTTTCAAAATGAGAAAATATAGGAAAGGAATCAAGAGAAGAAGGGGGGAGGATGATAAAAGTTGTCATTTCACTGAACATCTCCCAATTATGTGGGAGAAAAAAGTAGTGAAACGTCATTTGAAAAGAAAATAAGAGACTGGAGAAGAATAAATATCCATTTCCATTAATTTTATGTTGGAGAAGGGAAAGGATAAGAAATCAGAGTGAATGAAGAGACAAATAAAACTACAAAAAAAGTAATAATGATATTTAGGCAGATAGGAGTGCTAACTGCAGAAATTAATAAAAATGAAGACCATCACCACCATCACTACCACTACTAACACTGCCACTATTCCTCCTACTCCCACTCCTCTTACTTAAAACAACTACTACTACTACTTCCATCACTACTATTTCCACTCCTACTACTATTTCTACTTTTGCATCTATCATCACTTTTACTACCACCACCACCATCACCACCAAAAAGTAAAGAACTTAGAAGATATGATGGGCAACCTCTATAAAACAAAGAAGTTCTTGAAAGAAAATGAATGATTGGAACATGAATATCTGTAAGTGAAATCTGGCAAAAGTTAAGTAAGAGGCAACAACGTAATAAATACACAAGAATTCTAGGGAAACCAAAGTGATTTTAAAGACATGTTATATGAATATAAATTAAGAATCATTATTCTTCAAAGAGATGTATGGCAAAATAAAAATAACTACAATACAGAACAACACCAAAAATTCTTTGTAATTTTTGAAATAAATACAACAATAATAAAGCAATGATTAGCCAAAAAAGAGTGGGGGGGGGGAGGAGAGAACAGTGAAAGCAGAGAACAAAATAAATGATGATTTTATTAAAAGTTAAATTAGTAACCAGAAGAAAGATTTTTAAATATGAAAGAACAACAATTAGAATAACTAGCAATTACTCTGTAGTCATAAGTAATTTAAGTAAAATGCCATTAGAATTATTTTAAAAGGATTATAATTAAACAGTTTTGTAAAGTCTGAAAAAACAGGTCTGCAAAATTGAGTTTGAATAATAGCACTAACAAATATGGATCTTTAATAAAAGAGAATTTGAAACATTGCTAAAAAACAAAGAAAAAATAAATGAATGCAACATCCAACTTGCAAATATTCATGTAACAGGAAAAGAAAAATACATAATGTATGACAGTGTAAAAAAAAGCAATGAAATCAAATATTTGAGGTTTACATCTTTTTATTAAAAAAAGAAATCAAACTGATTAATAAATAAAAGAATAGAGAGCTCATCAAGGGACCAAAATAAACCTCAGGGGCTGGAGTTTGTTTAATAATAGATGATGAAGTGGATAGAGTGCTAGGTCTGGAGAGTAAGTAAGACTCATCTTCATCATTTCAAATTTGAACTTAGACACTGAGATCTGTGTGTACTTGGGCAAGTTACTTAATCCTGTTTACCCCAATTTCCATGAACTGAAAAAGAAATGGCAAACCATATCAACATTTTACCAAGTAAACACAAAATGAGCTCACAAAGAGTCAGATATTACTAAAAATGTTTGGACAAGCACATCTGAGCATATTTTTGTTCTTACATAATTTGTATTTCCCTTTCCTTTTGTATTTTCCTATACCTTTCCAAATCCCTGAAAACTATCCCAATGACAAAAAAACCTTTAAAAGAAAAATTTTTTAAATTTTAAAAATATTTTTATTTATATTTTTCCCAACAACATTCAATGGTGGATTTTATCAATTATATATTTTGTAAAATTCTGAGCTTTACATTTTTCTCTCTCTCTTTCCTCCCCACTCCCTATGACAGAAAACAATCTAATATAGGCTCTACATGTGAAGTTATACTAAACATAGGTCCATATTTATCATGTTGAAAACAATTTTTTGAAAACAAAATTTTCCGTTGAAAATGCATATTTTTTTGCAAAAGAACCCAACAACATTGAAAAGTCTTACTTGTGTAGTATTGCAAATTATCTCAAAACTGCAAAGACTAGAATGTGTTTTCTTTTATCATCACAAGAATGATCAATATAATTTCTCAGTTCTCAGTTTCAATTATTTATCCTTATATTACCATATATACGAAGAACATCATAATGTGCACAATGTTGTGATAATATAAATGGAAATAAATATTTAAGAAGAATTTATAGAATAAAGACATGTAAAAGAAGAAGAGCAAAATTGTTACATCAGCAACTAAATTTGTGGCACTGTATAAATAAATCAATCTCTTCCACAATTAGGTAGTAAAAAGTAATGAGAAAGCATGTGAAAAGAAACAAGAAAGGGATGAGAATAGTGTGGGATAAGCTCCATCTAAGATATAGTGGCACAGTGAAAAATAATAATTGATTGATCTTAAAAAAAAGATAGAAATTGGATAAATTCAATGTTGAGAAAGGTTTGGGAAAGAGGAATAGAAAAGGTTTTTAATATCCAAGAAAATATAGGGAATTAGCACAAAAATCTAAGATCAACAACTATTTCCCCACAAATTAGATGTCTATGGATATGGGTATTTTATAAAAGAAAAATTAAATATATTAACAACAATAGGGGGTGGCTAGGTGGCATAGTGGATAAAGCACTGGTCCTGGAGTCAGGAGTACTTGGGTTCAAATCTGGTCTCAGACACTTAATAAGTACCTAGCTGTGTGGCCTTGGGCAAGCCACTTAACCATGTTTGCCTTGAAAAAACCTAAAAAATAAAACCCCAACAACAATAGGAAATCATTAATAATAATAGAAATAGAAAACAAAAAAGCCTTATATTTTACCTCATACCCCAAAATATAAAAAGGATGTCAAAAGGTCACAAACCAATGATGGAAAACTTGAAGAATTTGAGACAAATTATTAAACTCTTGGTTAGTAGTGTCAAACTTTGGAATTATGCAAATAAATGACTAAAATGTTCATAACCTTTGACCTAGTGATCCTACTGTAAAGTATATTCCCTAAGAGTATAAAGATGAAAAGAAAAGTCTCATATATTCAAAAGTATTTACAGTATCTCTCTTTTGCTCGAAAAAGTAGCAGAAACAAAGTTAGTGTCTATCATGACAAAATTAAAGAAATTGTACATAAACACAAGGGAATATTTTAGCAAGAGAAATTACATATATCAAAATTAAGAGAAATATGAGAAGCTATATCAAATTCTAGAGATGGATCCACTGATACAGGTAAAATTATGTAAAGCAATCTGTATCACCATCAGCATAAGTCCATTGATTAAATTATTGCAAATGGAAAGCAAAGAAAAAAAAAAGAAAAATTGCATGCATTATAATTATAAGAACCTAACATCTGGCATATAAGAAAGGATTGAAAATTTTACTTTCTCTTTATTAGAGAAGTATAGATTGTAGGGTATAAAAAAACTACTTGATATGTTTGTATTCCTGCAATACTTTCACTACTCTTTCATTTTCTTTGTTATGAGATAAATTTCGTGGTAATGAAGAGGGAAACAAAATTCATGTAAGAAAAATAAAATCAATAAGAGATAACATTTAAAAAAGGTGAAATGAACTCCAGACTAACTGCTTTCCAACTTATTATTAACCATCTTTATGACTGAGTTTCCATATTTTCTTTTTCAATTAGAAAAAAAACACATCCTTGCAAACAATGTTCACATGCAAAAAAACTCCACATGTTTTCCCACTATGGTGGCTATTTTGTCATATCCCTAAAATCTTATGGCTAACTTCCTTTCTGTATTGGGTTAACTTTTATCTTCCTTCCTTCCTTCCTTCCTTCCTTCCTTCCTTCCTTCCTTCCTTCCTTCCTTCCTTCCTTCTTTTGGTCCTTCCTTCCTCCCTTTCTTCCTTCCTCTCTTCCATCCTACCTTCATTCCTCCCTCTTTCTTTGCTTCCTTCTTTCCTTCTTCCTTCCTTTTTTATTCCTTCCATCCTTCCACCCTTCCTACCTTCCTTCAAGAGAAGGGAAAAAAGAGGATTTCTTCAACACCCCTTTCATATATTCACTTCTGGGATGCAAACTTTGGGGGAAACATAGCTATACCCTCAAAACATTACAAGTATTTATCTGCTTGGACACTTGTCTGTACTTCAGAAAACAGTACAAGTATGGTCAGTCCATTGTTGTGCTTCCAACAGAAAGAGGTGAAACTAACACAACTGGTTATATGATTGATACATTATAAAAAGGAAATGCCAGCAGAACTTTCTCCAAATGACTTGGCAAGATGGGAACATATTTTCGTCTATTCCTTTTAAACCTGTTGAGGGCTGACTTCTGACTATTTTATAAATTTGGTTTAAAACACTATGGGTTAGGGTGTTAGTAGCTTCCTCACTGAAAGTAGGCAAATTAAATCTCTAAAGAAAATTTTCTTTGCATGAGGAGACATTTCAAATGGGTAAAAATATGAAGAAAAATGATTATTTTTTTTTCATTTTGGAGTTGATCATCCCCTAAGAATATAAGCCAGTAGGAAAATGGAAACAGCCTTTTCTGCAGTTAACTACCTTCTGAGGTGTTATACATTCCTCAGAGGGTCATCCCATTTCATTTTTAACATGTGTAAGGTAATTCAGAGCCAGAGCCCTTGGGTGGTACATCTATATATTGGAAGAGTACCAGTCATGTTTATCTTTGTGGAAATACAATGGATTTTTATACAGGGGACTCAAAGAAAGGATCATTTGGGGAAGGGATTTGTTCCCACAAGGGGATATTTTACTTCTTAAATGGATATTACTGCTATTTGTTCACCTGGAAGCATTCTCCTCTACCTATTATTAAAATTCTGCAATGACCTTCAAAGTCAATTATGTTATGTTGTCTCAACAACAAACCAGAAATGCTGTCATTATTTTTAAAATCCTCTTAAAATATCTCGATGAAAAAAACATATAATCATTCTGATGCTATACTATACAATATGTAAAATATTTGTTTGTGAGACCATAAATACCTATAAACACAAGTTGTAGTTTCATTGGCATCATTAAGTCATGTTTTAATACATGCAACTTTTCTGCGACTTAGGTGATAAGTCTCAAGGACCTGCTTGGACACATAGAGAATAAATGACTTGACTGGATCAAAGAACTAGTAAATGTGAGAACCAAATCTGAACCTATACCTTTGTTATGCCAAATTCAACAATCTATTTATATGTCATACCATTTTCACTCAGGCATATATATATATATATATATGTATATATACATATATATATATATATATATATATATGCAAATATAAGACACAATTTTCTGATTGATTCTGATTTCATGGGTGTTGAGAAAGTCCTGGAAATCAACTCTATCAATATAGATCACTAAGTTATCTGAAATTTATCATCTTAGAGAGCTGATTTTGGATGGACAAGTTAATTCATTTGCTCAAGATCACAAAGTCAGTGTCAGGTAGATTATGTTAATTCAGATCTTCCTGAATAAAAGTATGATTAAAAGTTACCTGAAAGAAAGTGAAATACTTCTTGGCAAAGCAGAACAAGAGGGAAGTATTTTGGGAAAAAACAGGAGATAGAGGCCAAAATTTAGAGAATGATAAAATAACAAGAAGAAATATGATTTAATCTTTAAATATGAAGTTGTCATAGAAATATTCATGGAAGATTATTTTTGATACTTTTGTTATATTTTGTCAAGAGCTTTAGCTCAATGATCAATCTAAACCAGGGGCTCTTACCCTTAAATATACTCAAAGGTATATGTAGACAATTTGTTGGGGAATCATGAACTTGAAATCTTATATATTTGGCATTTGTATTTCAGTCTAATATGCTTCCTGTATAACCCCATGAAAAATTTAAAGCTTGTTTGTCTGAGTTTCCTCATCTGTAAAATGGGCATAATAATATGTAACTATCACAATTGTTGTAAGGGTCAAATGAAATAATAATATTAATAATGAGTACTTACACTGTTTGGCACATAACTAACATTCTATATGTGCTATCTATACTCATCAACTATTAACTATTATTATTTTTATGAATTTTAAAACATTATTTTGAAAAGTTATTTAAAGACTTCCCAGATTCAAATAGGATATGTTATTGTTTACAGGGTAGTGGCCAATGACATCATCTCATACTATAAATGAAATTAGGTGAAGAATAGCTAAGATAGGAAATGAAACACAATCCTCATAATATCAATAATGATAAAAGCTTAAATAGAGATTAAATAAATGGGAAAATTTAATATTAGACAGAAAAGTTCCCTCTTAGGATAGCAACAGCCCTTATGACTCCTCAAGGATCAGCAATTACCTTGATGCCCAACAAACATGTCACATGAAATTTCATTGAATTTGGCATGACTTTTTCCTATGTGGGAGTCTTCCAAACAGACAAAGTGAAGGTCATTGCTAAAAGAAACAGAACCAAGCTATATTTTCTTCACCAAAACAGAATGTTTAATGTTTAATCTTGCACGAAATAAAGCTGGAATGAATCCTACCATATAGTTGTTTTCTTGTTGCTGCTGTTGCTTATTTATTTTTTGTTTTGTCTTTTTATGCCAAACATAATTTAATTGAATCTTTAATTTTTCATAGTTTTAAATAATGTAGGCAAGCCTAAAATTATGAAATGTAATCCATCAGTAAGTCCCAGATACATATCAACAACTTAGTAATTGATTTCACTCACATTCTCAAGATCCAGAAATTTCCTCAGTAATTCTTCAATAGCAAGGAACTAAATAAGAGTATCAATATTGGAGAATCTATTGTTTATTACCAGGTTGAATCACATCCTCTATCCTATCTGGGTTTAAATCTGAAAATATTAAGGACTTTCTGTTTTTATTCATTATTCTTTCCCTTCATCTTTGAACCTTCTGGCAGACTTATATGACAATGCTGATATTACTACTGTTCCCATAAACCCTTACCACTTTCTTAGAAAAACAAAACAGGCTTTATGCTTTTATTAAAGTGTATGAAAGTGAGAGCAATGACAAGGGATAGCAACCTATTTGGCCAACATCAAATCTTAGAAATGCACCCCTGTTTCCTAGACTGAAAATGGAAAGCAGAAAGTCAAGATGAGTTCCAAGAACTCACATGAACTTGATGCTTTCAACTTGAAGATTAAGAAATTCCATGACAAAATTGGACAAAATGAAGGTATTTTTGTCAAATTCAATAAAATCATCATCTTGTTCAGTAGGAACCAGACTGCTGAGAAGTAAAAAATATGAATATTTGTAGAAATAGATATTTAAACAAGGTCTACAATGGAACCATTGATAATCTGTAACAGAATGTAAAAGGCATACCAGGAAGCATGCTTGGTGGATTTTCAAGGGATAGGGAAATTCTAACTGTAGTTTCCGTTCTGTACTCAGCAGTGAAGACTTCCACTTAACTGCACCAAAAGAGAGAACATACAACACAATTTTTCTAGATAGAAGTAAATAAGTTTATAACCAAAACTGGCTACAGTGAGAGTATAAACTAAAATTTTGGCTACCACGTAAATTCTAGACATTTTGAATATTTGAATGTTTCCAGATTGAGAGGAGTGAACAGCTTTTTACTTGATCAGTACAATTGCAATTCTTGTTCTGGAGAATAAAAAACAAGTATTTAAAATTGACAGTGAAAAAATGTTAGATTGAAACATGGAGGATTGTTGGTAATGTTAGAATTTGGAAAGAGTTTGTAATAGTATAGCCAGGGGAAGATCTGTGACTGAAGATAGGTAAGATCACTGTGATTGATCAAGCTTAATAGCTTCAAATGAAGAGAGGAAACAAGAGTTCGTTGTTTTCCTAAGTGAGGACAGTGGTCAGGTATGAAGTAAAGAAAAATAATACATTTCCCTTATTCAGAACTAAGAAATTGCTTGAAAACACATGGGAAAAATACTTCATGAATGTTGGTCAAACATATGGGCAAGGAGATTAGAAGAATAGAGGTAGAATCTATAAATGGGTAAGACCTGATGACCATGCCAGGTTTGGGGTCCTAGGTGATCAATAACAGCTAGGGAGAGAAGATTCTCAGTGCTCTCTGGCAGTCAATTTATCTTAAGTAAAATTCATATTAATAATAGGCAATAAGACTTTGTTGTTTAGGATACCAGTTATTGGGGAATAGGTGAATAAGAAGGCTGTAGAAGAAAAATGGGATGAAAACAGAGTTATTGATAAATAGATTATTTTAGACTTAGAGGAATATAAGTAATAGGGATGAACTGAAACACAGTGTCTGAGAGGAATATATCAATATCCAGGCAAAATTGCTAGGCATTTGGAGATCATTCCCTTTTGGACACTGAATGTCTACAGTACATACCATGAATGAGGGGATCCTCCTAAAATAGATTTGATAATGACCTAGCATATACTGTGGAGTAGTAGCTACCATTTAAAATTGTAATTTTTTCTTGTTTGGTTTGTGCATTAATTTTTTTCCATGTAGAGAGATTCTGGAGAGCAAACACCCATTACCAATGCAGATTAGCACATTCTTTAGTTATGCACCAGACTGAATTTTCTCCCTATAAGAATAACCATTTATCTACTATGTTTAGCTGATGTAAAGTTATCAAAGTTATTTTCACACAACAAACATGAGAGGTAAGTACTGAAAGCAGCAGTATCATTATTGATCTTATTGGCATCTTAATTAATTCTTGTATGACATATAAAAATTTATTGACCAATTTTAATTGCATTACTTGATATGAGCTTTGTTGCAATTATTTTGTTAGTAGTGATCTTAATATTCACTTTTCATAGATGAAGAAATTGTAAGTCTTTGAGGATAAATGAATTGTCCAGTAACCTGCAATTAGCATGTGATAGAGGAACGATTCAATTCCAGGACCTTCATATTTGCCATTCTATTCTGTCTTTATTTTCCTGGTCATTGTTCTTTGGTTAGCAATTATTACAAAGCATGAGTAGTACTTGGGCCGTAACTAAGGATGTTCAAGAAAAGACAAGGAGAGATAGGGAAACTATGTATTGCCAAAATAAGTATTGTCAGCAATTTACTTATTTTTGTAAAGTGAGATAACTGAGAATCATGTTAGCTATAGGATCATACAGAATTGTTCTACTAGTCATACCTACTTCTCTAATCTAAGTACACAATTAGATTATACAATATTTTATCACCTGATTCACTGAAGAGAACATATCCTTATTTAGAGAAGAATTATGTTCGATTTTGGTTAACAAAATTGAAAACAAGAATTTCTTTTTCTCTAATCTATTCCAAGTAAAAATAAATTTCCTATTCCTATAATATATCTCTTTTGTTTTAACTTTTCTGTCACAGGCCAATGAAAATGCCATGAAATATGGCACGAAAAAAATCTTTGGAAAATTCCTGCTTAAATTCAAGACCTTCTTATTGCAGGAGTTACATCTGTGTTAGCTTGGTTCTTGTCATGACTTGTTGACTTCACTGTGGTAGCAGTATAGATTCTAACCACAGATTGCTTTTGTAGTTTCTGGTCAACAAGTATTTGACCTCTTTTACCTTTTGGTGTACTCCATTGCTCATTATTTTCCTGACTACTGGGTTCAGACTTTGTCTAGACTACTGTCTCTCAAGCATTGTTGAGGTCTGCCCAATTCCCATGCTTAATGCATGATTTGTACAAGCTATCTGACCTTTAAATATTTCTGGTCATGTCTGATGAAAAATGATGTTTGTCTTTAGCATATTTCCATTTTCCTTTCAATGACCTGGAAATCTCATTGTAAGGGAGTTGAGTTCTTTGACATTTTATATTGATAAAGAATAGATAGGGAACACTTTCAGACAAACAAATAAAGCTTATCTGTGCTTATTTTTTATCAGCACTCAATTACTCTCCTAATCTGACCAAATTAAATTCATATATGAGTTCTGATTACACAAAGATGACAGTTTACTAGAATAATGAAGGTATTACAGTATTCAAGAAAAATCAATATCAAAAGGGCTGGTTTTGTGCAAACAACTATGCAGATACATGCATGAATATAGAGAAAGACCCCCAAGATTCTTAGTTCATATGTTCCACTCCCATTTATTCCTCTTAAGTATCCTAACTTCTCTCATGACAGAAAGGAAAGACCTGAGCTTCAGCCCCACTTTAGATTTTTTTCCAAGTTACATGATTTTCACTGATTTTTTTCCTAATAGAATCATTTCTTGGTGCCCTATTGTGACTAGTGTGTTCCAACTGTTGGAAGGATATTTGGTTAAGATCTATTTCCCCCACAGAGTGAACTAGTTAATAACTTCTGGCATTATACAGTTCATATTTCCAGAGCAATAGTCTCAAGAGAATCTTTATAGGTCTCTGCATCAGGATTTGAGGAATGACTTTTCAAAAAAGTGAGGCAGTGTTTATCTGCTCTCTAGTGGTGTTGTACCATTATACGAATGACACTATTTAAACTTCAGGATTGATGATAGTCCAGTTATTCAAAGTGTGGAATTAAGAAAGTAGAGAGAAACCTAAACTCATTTCCAATGTCAAGATATAGCTAGAAAGA
This sequence comes from Macrotis lagotis, assembly GCF_037893015.1. Classification (NCBI taxonomy): domain Eukaryota; kingdom Metazoa; phylum Chordata; class Mammalia; order Peramelemorphia; family Peramelidae; genus Macrotis; species Macrotis lagotis. The sequence goes on along the minus strand of NC_133658.1, from coordinate 471,894,496 downwards.
AGTGGGAAAGAAGTTAGATCACAATTAAGGAAAGTTCAATCAGAAATGAAAGTTTGAGAACAATTAAAATAACTGGTCATGTCAGATTCTGCCCAACTTTCTCTTCTTTTCTACATAACATAAACAAGGACAAAGAGGCAGAAAGGATGTTGATATTTTCTTTGTGACCTTTTGAATTGAAGACATAAGGAAAGCTAACAAGGAAAGTAAAGGTAATTTACAGTATAGAAGGTCAAATTTTCTCTTTTATTTGACCATGGGCTTTGAGGGTAGTTACTCTCAAAGTTGTTGGAATGAGCTTCTCCTTTCTCTTTTCTCAGATAGAACTTTTCAGAATAGCAGAATTCTTAGCTTACTGGGGTCTTGTAAAAAGATGCCTTGGGGAGGGAGTCTAGATGGCAGAGTGGATAGAACACTGGCCCTGGAGTCAGGAGTACCTGAGTTCAAATCCCACCTCAAACACTTAATAATTACCTAGCTGTGTGGCCTTGGGCAAGCCACTTAACCCCATTTGCCTCGACAAAACCTAAAAAAAGATGCTCAGGCAATGGACTCTGAACTTTAACAGAATTTGGAAAATGCTCACATAAATAATTATATTGCTAGCATTTTTATTCATAATTGATAATGATGTTTGTCCTTTAAAATTATTCCTTCAAAGTAAATCTTCCCTTATTTTGGTGCCCAAAGGAGAAGACTTTAGAATAGGAATTACTTACTAATTCTAGAAAAATGAACACCTATATCAAAAACATTCAGGATCTCCAAATTTTCTATTTGTGACATGAGTCAAATCATTTCAACTCTTTGAACCACTAAAATAATAGATTAGGCTTGATAGATTCTAAGGTACCTTGTGGCTGTTGAAAAACTATAATACTGTGATCAGTATGTATTTCATGCATGATAATCTTACATTTCTGAAATTATTTGACTTCATTATGAATTTTTATTATCTAGTCACTAAATGAAATGGAAATTATCAGCACATTTAAAAAGATAAACAATGCAATACTCTAACAAACATTAACATAAATTCAAATTTTATACTTTTAGAACAAAATCACAAATTCTTGCTTTGTATCATTCTAAAATAGTTTATTAAAAATTCAAAAATGCAGTTAAAATGGTTTTAATTGAAATATGTTTTACATTTTGTAAAAAAGAGCAGTCACCTCATACCTATTAGAATGACTAATATGAAAAAAAGTATTATGTTGGATTTTGGAGAGGATGTGGAAAACAGGAATATTAACATATTGCTGGTGAAGTTGTGAATTGATACAACCATTCCAAATGACTATTTGGAATTATGTCCAAAAGTCATAAAACTTTACATATACTTTGATCTAGCAATAGCACTGCTAGGTCTATATCCCAAAGCCATCACCTAAAAATGGGAAAATAAAATTGGCCAGGTGAAAAAACAAAATAATTCTCTCAAAAACACAGTTGGACAAATGGAAAACTCATTCTAAAATAGATTTGATCAATTGGAAAAGGAGATGTGAAAGGTAAATGAAGAAAACTCCTCTAAAATAATGATTGGAATCTGTGGATACTAATGACTTCATGAGATACCAAGGATCTGTTAAACAAAAACAAAAAAAAAGTGAAAAAATAGAAGAAAATGTAAAATATCTCATTGACAAAAAAACGGTCCTAGAAAATAGATCCAGGAGAGACAGTTTAAGAATTATAAGACTTCTTGAATACCTTGAAGAGAAAAAAAGCCTGGACTCCATGCTTTAGGACATAGTGAAAGAGAACTGCCCTGATATCCTAGAACCAGAGGGTAAAATAGTCACCAAAAGAAGTCATCTATCCCCTCCTGAAAGGGATACCAAGGTCAAAATACCATAGAATACTGTGGTCAAACTCCAGATCTATCAGGTCATGGACAAACTCCTACAAGAAGGTAGAAGGAAACAATTTAAAAAACCTAGAATCACAGGACCTGGCTGCATCAACATTAAGGGATTGAAAGGTCTGGAATATGACATTCTGGAGAGCAAGGGAGCTTGGAATATAGCAAAGAATTCACTAGCTGGCAAAACTAAGCCTTCACTTCCAGGGGAAAAGATGGAAATTTAACAAAATAGGACACTTTCAATTTTTCCAGATGAAATTACCAGAGCTAAAGAGAAAATTTGGACTATAAACAGGAGACTTAAGATATAAATGAAAAGGTAAAAAGAGGAAAAGAAAAAAAAGCTGTTATTCAATAAGATGAAACTGGCTATATCCCCACCTGGGAGAAACATTCTTAAGTCTAGAGAAACGTACCTGTATTAGAGAGAAAATACATGACCAGAAGTAATAGACACTCATGACTTCTCTGTGACTGATGGAATGAGTTAAAAATAGTAACTCCTTAAAAAGAGGGAGACAGTAAAGACATGGGAGAAAATGGAGACTGAATGGGGTAAATTACATAAATGAAGAGCAAAGAACCTATTGCAATATAGGGGGAATAAGGGAGGAGGTGAGCATTGCATGAATCTTACTCTCATGATATTTGACCCAAGAAGATTAAAACAAACAAACACACACACACACACACACACACACACACACACACACACACACAGACTCAGTTGAGTTTAAAAACTTATCTCACCTTTTATATATTAAGAAAGGAATGGGGGAGGGATGAAAGGAAGGACTGACAGAAGGAAAGCAAGAAAAAAGGGCAAAGGGAAAGGGGAAAGTAAAGGGAGGGGGTGGATAGTAGGGAACAAACACTGAAGGCAATGGTATTCAAAAGAAAGAAAAATACTGAGAAATGGGAAAAGGCAAAAAAAGAGGAAAAATAAAACAGAGGGAAGTTAGTATGGAAGGCACTAAAGAGTTAATAATTATACCTTTGACTGTGCATGGGATAATGGGATGACCTCTTGAACAAAGTGTGAGTGGAGCTTACAAGAAACACATTTGAAGCAGAAATATGTATATATATATATATATATATATATATATATATATATATATATATATATACACATATATATATATATATTATGTATATCTATTCTGCTCCAGTCTTTTACTTTTACTATATATATACACACATATATACACATACACACACACACACACACACACACACACACACACACATATATAAAGTTTGCTTCAGTTCAAATAAAAAAGGCAGGATAGCAATCCTTATCTCCGACAAAGCAGTTGCAAAAATAAATCTCATTAAAAGAGATAAGGAAGGAAACCAAATCCTCTAAAACATATGGTAGACAATGAAGCAATTACTTTTAAAAAAAAATATTTAGTTTGGAATTTTACAATTTTCCTCTAATCTTGCTTCCCTCACCCCACCCACCACAGATGGTGGTATATTAGACTTTATATTGTTTCCATGCTAAACACTGATCTAAATTGAATGTGTTGAGAGAGAAATTAAATGAATAAGAAAACACAAAATAAAATAAAAATAAAATATAAGAGATAGCAAAATGACATAATAATATAACATTTTTTTAAATTAATGATCTTTGTTCATACTCCATATTGAATAATTTTTTCTCTGGATACAGAGGGTATTCTCCTTTACAGATGCCCTCAAATTGTCCCTGATTGTTGCACTTATGAAAGGAGCAAGCCCATTAAGATTTATCATCAACTCCATGTTGCTGTTATGGTATAAAATATTCTTCTGGTTCTGCTCATCTCACTCAGCATAAGTTCATGCATATCCCTCCAGGCTTCTCTGAATTCCATTCCCTTCTAATTTCTAATAGAAAAAATAGTTTTCCAAAATCTACATATACCACAATTTGTTCAGCTATTCCCCAATTAATGGACATTCACTCACTTTCCAATTCTTTGCCACGAAAACCAGAGCTGCTATGGATATTTTTGTGTAAGTGATATTTTTACCCTCTATCATGATCTCTTCAGGCTAAAGGTAGCACATTTCCATTGCCCTTTGGGTATAAATCCAAATTATTCTCCAAAATGTTTGGATGAGTTCACAGCACCAGCAACAATGTGTCTGCATTAGTGTCTCAGATTTCACACATCCCTTCCAGCATTGATCATTGTCGTTTTCTCAGAGATGCTTTAACTTTCATATGACTTTGGATGTCTTTGATTTCCTCATTTGAAAATTGCCTCCCCTCCACATATGCTTGGACCATTTGTCAATTGTGGAATGATTTTTTTGAAATATAAATTTGACTCAGTTTTCTATATATTTTAGAAATGAGTCCTCTGTTAGAAGTACTACTTATAAAAATTATTTCCCAGTTCACTGCATTTCTTTTGATCTTGGTTACAGTGGTTTTGTCTGTACAAAAAGCATTTTAATTTAGTGTAATCAAAATTATCTAGTTTGTTTTTAATGATTTTCTCCATCTCTTCCTTGGTCATAAACTGTTTTGATTTCCATGGATATGAAAGTCAATCTATTCCCTGTTCTCCTAGTTTGCTTAAATTATTGTATTTTATGTCTAAATACTGTAATCATTTTGATCTTATCTTGGTATAGGGTGTGAGATGTTGGTCTAATCCAAGCTTCTATCATATTAACTTTCAATTTCCCCAACATTTTTTTTTTATCAAAGAGAGAGTTTTTATCCCCAAAGCAGGACTTTTTTGGTCCATCAAACAGAAGATTACTATAATCATTTCCATACTATTCCACCACTCTATTTCTTAGCCAGTACCAGACAGTTTTGATGACTGATGTTTTATAATATGATTTTAGATCTAGTAGGGCTAAGCCACCTTCTTTTGTACTTTTTTCTTTGAACCCTTGGAAATTCTTACTTTTGATTCCTACAAATGAATTTACTTACAATTTTCCCCCCTAAATCATTGAAGTAATTTTGTGGAATTTTGATTGGTAGGGCACTAAATAAGTATGTTAATTGTCATTTTTATTACATTATCTCAGCCTATCCATGAGCATGTGACATTTGCTCAGTTTTTCAAATCTAATTTTATTTGTGAGAGTATTTAGTAGTTCCTTACATAGAGTTTCTGAATCTGCCTTGGCAGGTAGACTCTCAAGTATCTTATATTGTCTGAGATTCTTTTGGATGGGGTCTCTCTTTCTAGGTCTTGCTGCTGTATCTTACTAGTAATATATAGAAATGTAGAGAATTTATGAGGATTGTTTTATATCCTGTGAGTTTGCTAAAGTTGCATATTGTTTTTAGTAGTTTCTTAGATGATTTTGTTCAGATTCTTTAGGTATACCACCATGTCATCTACAAAAAGTGAGAGTTTTGTTTCTTCTATCCCAATTGTAATTCCTTCAATTTCTTTTTCTTCTCTTTTTGCTAAAGCTAATATTCTAATACAATATTGAATAGTAGTGGTGATAAAGGGAAAGCTTGTTTCACCCCCCCCCCTTATCTTATATGGAATACCTCTAGCTTATCCCCATTGAATATAATGCTTATTAATGGTATGAGGCAGATACTGCTTATCATTCTAAGCAACCATCCATTTATTCCTATGGTCTTTGTTGTTTTTAGTTGGAATGGGCATTGTAGTTTCTCAAAGGCTTTTTCAGCATCTATTCAGATAATCATATGATTTCTGACAGGTTTGTCATTGAGACAGTCAATTATTCTGGCAGATTTCCTAACATTGAACCAACCCTGCATTCCTTGAATAAATGCTGTGTGGTCATAGTGATTATCCTAGTAATAACTGGCTATAATTGCTTTGCTAAAATTTTATTAATGATTTTTGCATCTATATTCATTAAGGAGATAAGTCTATAATTTTCTTTTTATGTTTTGACTCTTCCTGTTTTAAGTATCAGCACTATATTGTTGTCTTAGAAAGTGTTAGACAGAATTCAGTCTTCACCTATTTTCCCACAGACTTTATATAGAATTGGAGCCAATTTTCCCTTAAATGTCTGATAGAATTCACTTGTGAATCTGTCTGCCCTGGAGATTTTTTCTTAGAGAGTTCAATAATGGTTCAGTGATTTTTTTTTCTGAGATAAGATTATTTAATAATTTAATTTTCCCTTCAATTAACTGGGCAACTGATATTTTTGTAAATATTGTAAATATACATCCATTTTCCTTAGATTATCAAATTTATTAGCATACAGTTGGGAAAAATTATTCTGCATTGATTCTTTAATTTCCTCCTTTTTGGTGGTGAGTTCACCTTTTTTTTTTCATTTATGGTACTGGTAATTTGGCTTTCTACTTTCTATTCTTTTTAATCTAACCAGAGGTTTACCATTTTTATTTTTTTTTCATAAAATGAATTCAGTTTTATTTATTAGTTCAATAGATTTCCTGCTTTCAATTATATTGATTTCTCCAACAACTTTTAGAATTTCTAATTTGGTATTTAATTGGGGGGTTTTAATTAGTTCTTTCTCTACTTGTTTTAGTTGCATGTTTAGTTCATTGATTTCTTCTTTCTCCAATTGATTCATGTAAGCATTTAAACATATACTATATCCCCTGACAACTTCCTTGCGTATACCCCATAATTTTGGGCATGTAGGTTTTTGCTTGATTCACTCATTCTTTAAAATGAGGTTATTTAGATTGCAATGACCCATTATGACATGTGATTTTTATTGCATTATGATCTGAGAAAGAAGTATTCACAATTTATGCCTTTCTGCATTTGATCATTATATTTTTATGTCCTAGTACATGGTCAATTTTTGTGTAAGTGCCATGTACTGCAGAAAAAAAAAGTACATTCATTTCTATCCCCATTCAACTTTCTCCAAAAGGCTATTATGGTTATATTCATTCTTGTTAATTTTATGGTTAGATTTATCAAAATTTGAGAGCAGGAAGTTGACGTCTCCCACCAGTAGAGTTTTGCTGTCTATGTCTTCCTGTAAGTCATTCAACTTCTCCGCTGAATATCTAGATGGTTTGTCCTTGGTGCATACATATTTTGTATTGAAATTGCTTCATTGTCTATGATAACTTTTGAGAAGATATCGTTTCCTTCCTTGTCTCTTTTAATGAGATCCCTTTTTGCATCTGCTTTGTCTAAGATAAGGATTACTGCCCCTGCTTTTTTCACATCAGCTGAAGCAAAATATATTTTGCTCTAATCGTTTACCTTCATTCTATATATATCTCTCTCTGCTTCAAATGGGTTTCTTGTAAGTAGCATATTGTAGGATTCTTGTTTTTAACTCAGTCTGCTATTTGCTTATGTTTTATGTGAGAGTTCATCCCATTGACATTCAAAGTTTAACTACTAGCTCTCTGTTGCCCTCCATGCTATCTTCCTTCTGTATTTTTCTCTTTTTTCACTTTATCCATATTCTCAAATAGTTAATTTTGAGTATTTCCACTTTCAGTGTGTTTCTCCCCTTGTATTTAATCCCCTTTCCCCTGTCTATCCTCTTCCCCTTTGCCACTTCTTCATTCTGTTATTTCCCCTTGTCCTCCTCCCTCCCCCTTTCCTCTTTTATTATTTGAAAGGTAAGATAAGTTTCACAACTTAAGTGAATGTGTTCATGTTAACTTTAGGCCTAATCTGATAAGAGTAAAATTCAGGCAGGTCTCACCACTGCTTTTCTTCCCCTCTATTGCTATAGGTCCTTTGTACCTCTGAATGTAATGTGATTCACCTTATTAAATCTCTACCACCCTCCCATCTCTTTACTGTCCTCCACCCTTTTAAGGAGATATTGTTTTTAAATCATTCTTTCAGAGTTATGGATAAGCCATGAGTATCCATCACTATATTCTCTCTAATAGAGTTACAGTTCTCAAGAGCTATGAGAATCTTTCTCACAGGTGGGGAATATAGTCAGTTTCATTTCATTGGAAAACAGTTTTTTTCTTTACCATTTTTTCACATTTTCATGTTTCTCTTTAGTCCCCTGCTTGTAGTCCAAATTTTCTATTTAGCTTTGGTCTTTTCCTCAGAATGAGATGGAATTTTCCTATTTCATTAAATGTCCATCTTTTACCCTGGAAGAGAAGGCTCAGTTTTGCCAGACAGGGTATTGTTGACTGCATTCAATGCTCCATGACTCTTTTTGAATATCTCATTCCTTACTCTTCAATTCCTTGATTTAGATGGAACCAAGTCCTATGTAATCCTTACTCTGGCTCCTTGGCATCTAAATTGTTTCTTTCTGGCTGCTTGCAGGATTTTCTCTTTTGTCTGAGAGTTCTGGAATTTGGCCACAACATTCCTTGGCATTTCCATTTTAGGATCCCTTTCCACATGGGATCCATGTATTCTTTCAATAACTATCTTGCCCTCTGGTTCCATGATATCAGGGCAATTTTCCATCACTAAATCTTGTAATATTAAGTCCAGGATTTTTTTCTCTTCAGTGTTTTCAGGATGCTCAATGATTCTCAGGTTGTCGTTCCTGATTCTATTTCTGAGGTCAGTCATTTTGCTGACAAGGTATTTTACATTTGCTTTTATTTTTTTGATTTTTTTGTTTTATTTAGCAGATCTTGTTGTCTTCTGACATCATTAGTTCCCACAGATTCCATTCCCTTTTTAGAGAAGAATTTTCTTCATTTACCTTTTTCCAATTCCTTTTCCAGCTTGTCAATTCTACTTTTGAAGTTTTACATTTCCCCATTTGAGGTTTTCAGAGAATTGCTTTCATTTTACATTTTCCAATTGAGCATTTGAGAGAATTATTTTCTTTTTGTATTTGCCCAATTGTATGTTCCAAGGATTTGTTATTTTTGTTGTGAGACTTGAATTTTCTCTTGTTTCTCTTCCAATTTTTCCAATTGATTTTGTAGTTTTTTTACAATGCAGCTAGATATTTATTATGTGTCTGAGAACAGATTTGAACTCAGGTCTTTCTGACTCCAGTGCTGGTGCTCTATCCACTTTTCCAACTAGCTTCCCTTCCCAACTGATTTTTAAACTACTTCATGATTTCTTCTAGGAAGTCTTTCTTGACTGGAGATCAATTCATATTCTCCTTAGAAGTTTTAGTTTTCCCTGGCTTAGGATCTCTTAATTCAAAGTAATTTTCAAAGAGACCCCTTCACTGGCCTTTCTTCATTTTCCTCATTTTCCTAGGATCTTGTGTTGGGGGTGGTGTTAGTCCATAGCAGTTTGGTTTTGAAAACCCTATAGGCTTCACTCACTGTGTTTAGTAACTCCAAGTGGACCTACCAGTCGGGGTTACTGTTGTCTTTCTCTGGAGTGTCTGTGGCCTTGATTTAAGGCCTTTTCCCTAGGCTTGGAGGGGTTGGGGAGAGCAGCAGGGTCTGAATTTTCCTTAAACAATGTGGACTGCCCCCTGGTGTGAGAATGTTATTCTCATTATTCAACTGAGGGAACTCTGCTGTCCACACCTGAGTCTAGTGGGGATTGCTTGGACTGTGTTTGTTCTGTGAAGAGAACTCTGCTGAAAGTATGGAGCTTACAGCCTTATTGAACAGATCAATTTCCAGCCACACTCTGAGACTCTCTGTGCTGGAAATTGCCCTCCAGGCCCCTGGGTCATCCCAGCTCTCTGTTCCTATAGCCAAAAATTCTATGGTCTTGGACCCTGATTCCCAGAATCAAAGAATATGCAGCTGATCTTACTATCTTACTATAGTTCAGGTCTCTGCTCTCTGCTTTCTGTCCCTGGCTCACCCATGATCCAGGGAGTCACAACTTTTTGTAGAGGTTCTTCTCCCAGCTTTTCTTTCTGAATTTTGTCATTCAGATTTCTGTTAAGAGATGTATTTCGTATTATTTCTGGGGGAAGCCAGGAGACCTTAGCACAGTGCCTGTCTTCTCTCTGCCATCTTGGCCAGAAGTCCCCCAACGAAGCAATTGCAATACTAACATATGCAACAAGCATTATAGCATCTAAATTCTAAGAGGAGAAGCTGAATGAGTTACAGGAAAATATAGGCAGTGAAATTCTACTGGTTGAAGATCTTGGCCTCCCTCTCTTAGAATTAGATAACCATAAATTAAACAAGAAGGAAGTTAAAGAAGTAAATGATCTGCTAGAAGACTTACACATGATAGACCTTTGGAGAAAACTGAATGGGGACAGAAAAGAATATATGTTTTTCTGCAGTATATGACACCTGAAAAACAATTGATCATGTACTAAAACCTCAAAATCAAATGCAGAAAGGCAGAAATAGTGAATATATCCTTCCCAGATCATACTGCAATAAAAATCACATGCAATATTGGGCCAGGGAGAGATAGACCTAAAATTATTGGAAAATAAATAATCTCAGTTTAAAGAATGAGTTGATCAAGTGAGAAATTCTAGAAAGAATTAGTGATTTCTTCCTAAATGACAATAACAAGACAACTTGCCAAAACTTATGGGATACAACCAAGGCAGTTGTCAGGGTGTATAATATATCTTTAAATGCTTACATGAATTGATTGGAGATAGAAGAAATCAATGAACTAAATATGCAACTAAAAAAATTAGAGAAAGAACAAATGAAACACCCCCAATTAAATACCAAATGAGAAATACTAAAATTTAAAGGAGAAATTAATAAAATAAAAAGCAAGGAAACTATTGGATTAATAAATAAAACCAAGAGTTGGTTTTATGGATAAAACAATAAAATTGATAAATCTCTGGTTAACTTGATTAAAAAATGAAGAAAACCAAATTACTAGTGTAAAAGAATGAACAAGGTGAATTCACCAGCAATGAGGAGGAAATTAAAGTAATATAATAATATGGAAATATATTACCCAACTATATGTGAATAAATTTGATCAGCTAAGTGAAATGGATAAATATTTACAAACATATTAATTCCCCAGGCTAAATAAAGAGGAAATTAAATACCTAAATTCTATCTCAGAAAAAGAAATTCAACAAACCATTAATAAACTACCTAAGAAAAAATCCCTAAAGCCAGATGGATTCACAAATGAATTTAATAAAATATTCAAGGAATAATTGATTCCAATTCTATATAAACTATTTGGAAATATAGGTGACGATGGAGCTCTAATTCCTTTTATGACACCAATATGGTACTGATACCTAAACCAGGAAGCGTCAAAACAGAGAAAGGAAATTGTAGACCAATTTTCCTAATGAAGATGGATTCAAAACATCTTAAATAAAATTCTAGCCAAGTGATTACAGCATGTTATCACTAGAATAATACACTACAACTAAGCAGGATATGTTCTAGGATTGCAGGGTTTGTTTTATATTAGGAAAACTGTCAGAATAATTGACTTTCTCAATCACAAACCTAAGAGAAATCATATGATTATCTCAATAGATTCTGAAAAAAAGTCTTTGACAAAATAGAGTTTTCCACTCTTACTAAAAGCACTAGAGAGTGTAGCAGGAGTTATGTATAATGACAATAAGCTAGAAGCATTTCCAGTAAGATCGGCAGAGAAAAAAAGAATGCCCTTTTTCAACAATATTATTGAATATTGTATTAGAAATGATAGCTTTATCAATGAGAGAAGAAAAAGAAATTGAAGGAATTAGTAATGGGAAGGAAGAATTAAAACTCTAACTCTTTGCAGATGACATGATGTTATATGTAGAGAATCTAAAAAAAATCTAAAAACTACTGTAATCAATCAGCAACTTTATCAAAGTTTCAGGATATAAAATATGCCCACATAAGTCTTCAAAATTTCTATATATATTATCAACAAGATAGAGCTGCCAGTTAGAAAAATGAAATCCCATTTAAAGTAACATCAAACAACATAAAATAATTGGCAGTCTGCTTGCCATGGCAGACATGGCTTGATAAAAGCAAGTAAAAATGATTTTTTACACAAAATCAGATCTAAATAATTGGACAAGTATCAATTGTTCATGGTTATACTGAGCTAATATATTAAAATGACATTTCTGCCTTAATTAAATTACTTATTTAGTGTCATAGCAAACAAATTTTCAAAAATTACTTTAGTGAGGTAGAAAAATTGTAACTAAATTAATATGGAGAAACAAAAACTGAAGAATATGAAGGAATTTAATAAAATATTCCAAAGATAGCTTAAGCTTACCAGATATAAAATTTCCTCATAAAGCATTAGTTATCAAACTGTCTGAATGGCTAAGCAATAGAGTTGTGTATCATTAGAATAGACTAGGTACAAATAGAGACAGCAGGAAATGATTATAATAAACTGCTATTTGATAAGCCTGAAGATTCCATTTTCTGGGATAAGAATTCACTCTAATAAAAACTGCTAGGCAAACTGGAAAATAGTGTGATAAGAACTAGGATTGGACCCTATAACAAGATAAGATCAAAATGGGTGCAAGATTTAGACATAAAGGCAATATTATAAGTAATTTAGGAGTATAAGGAATACTTTACCTGTCAGATTTAGTGAAAATGGAGCAGTTTATGACCAAGGAAGAGATAGAGAGCACTATAAAAACAAATTGGATAATTTTGTTTATATTAAATTTAAAAACTTTTGCACAAGCAAAATCTCTCTATCCAAGATCAAAAGAAATGTAGTAAATTGGGAAAGAATTTTTACAACTAGTGTTTTTGAAAGGACTTGTTTTTCATATCTATACATATATATATATAAATGTATGTATATATATATATGTAGAGAGAGAGAGACAGACAGACAGACAGAGACAGAGTGAAAGAGAGAGATAGAGAGAGACAGAGAGAGAACTGAGTTAAATTGATTTTAAATAAGCCCTTTACCCAACTGACTAATAATAAAAGGATATGCAAAGGCAAATTTCAGCATAGTAAATAAACGCTATCTATAATCATATGAAAAATTCTCTAAATCATTACTGACTAGAAAAATGTAAATTATATGTAAATTAAAGCAACTCCTACACATCTTTCAGATTGGCCAATATGACCAGAAAGGGTAATGATCAATGCTGGAGCAGATGTGGAAAATCTGTGACACTAATGCATTATTGATGGGATTGTGAATGGCTCCAAACTTTCTGCAGAGCAATTTGGAATTATCCCCAAATGACAATAAGAATGTGTAAACTCTTTGATCCAACAATACTCGATCTCTATCCTGAAAAGTTCATGAAAATGGGTAAAAACAACCCTAATACAAAACTATTTATTGCAGCTCTATTTGTAGTGACAAGGAATAGGAAATCGATGGGATTTCCATCAATTGGGGAATGGCAACAAATTATATGTGTATGATGGAACACTATAGTTCTCTTAGAATTCAGATGGGTTGGAATTTCAGAGAAGCCTGGGAAAACTTGAATGAATTGATACTGAGGTAGATGAGCAGAACCAGAAGAACAGTGCAGACCATCTTAATAACAACATGGGTTGATGATCATCTCCCTTGATGGACTTGCTCACTCCATCAGTGCAATAATCAGTGACAATTTCAGGGGAACAATTGTAGGGTATATTGTAGCATAACATCTGTATCCAGAGAAAGAACTGTGGAGTTTAAATGAAGACCAAAGATTATTATCTTCAATGTTTATAAAAAAAATGCCTTAAGTAGTACATAATTTTGCTACCTCTAATGTTTTCTTTCTTCTTTAAGGACTTTTTTCTTTCAACATATTCAATTTTATTATATACATATCATGGAAAAAATGTAAAAACTATCAGAATCCTTTGGGGGAGAGGGGACAGGAGGCAGAGAGAAGGGAAAAATTGCAAAATTCAAAACATTGCAAAAATGGTAGAAACTATCCTTGTATATAATTGGAAAACAAAATATATAAAAAAGAAAATAGATATCTATCAAACTTTAGAGGTTGCAGTCTGCAACATTGAAAAAGTTATAATTATTTTAAAAAGCCCACAGATTTATGAAATATCAAGAATCCATTTCAAATCACTTGGATCCTAATAATATCATATGGAGTCTGCAACTTACATTGAAATTCTGCTGCAGTCTACAGCAGAGATCATGAGTTCAGAACTTCTCAAAACAGCATGTTAGTCTTAGTTTAGTGGTCAAGTCAAAAAAAGACAGCTAAGAGGTAGAATGACTCTTTGATGGCCAAGCCTAATGTTACTGCATGATTGGGCAAATTTACCTCTAAGAATGCAATTCAAAAGATTGTTGGGTGATTCTTGATTTCAGTCACAATTAGGAATATACCACATCATATCAATGTAGATATTCTAAAGACTTAGACATAGATTCCCTTTTTAACTTGAAAAAAGCATCAAAATGTCTAAACAAGAAGAATCTCACGAAGTTCTAAACTCATATCAGGAGAATCAAGCAATCAAGAACTGATGCTTTCTAGGTTAAGGAGAGATAACATACAAAGAATATTCACTGGGAAGAACTTAATATGTCCTAGAAGGAAATCAGACATATATATATATATATATATATATATATATATATATATATATATATACACATACATACACACATATATGTATATATACATATACACACATATGTACATATATATAATATAGGTAGACATATATATATACGCATGCACACACACATACACACACCTATAAATATAAACCCTACACCCTAATTATGTACTTGTGTATTCGTGTGTCTATATATATATATGCATGTATGCATACATATGGATAAACATACATACATACATGTGCATTCTCATACATATACATGTACACCTATTCCTAGGTAGTGAAATTAAAATTCTTTGATACTGACATAAATCTGTGATTTTATGGTTTGGAAATTCTTTTCAATAATGCAGATCAAAATTAATTCACGTTTTCTTTTCTTCTCATAACTCTACCATAGAGTTTTAGAAAAGGAGGCAGGTACATTGAACTTTTAGGGTGCCTTCTTGAATATCTCTTGAAATTACATGGATACAATGAGATACTTGAGGCTTAATAAAGTATTAGTTACCTTTGACTCATCATATGATTGTTTTGGTGATTTTATTGTTTAAAATGTTTTTATGACACTTTTTTTTTCTGATGACAGTCTTTGCTAACTTCTCTTATATGTTACCATTGATAAAATTTGAAGCTTTGGATTATAAACTTTGTCAGTATTTTCTATTGTTGTCTGTTGTCCTTTATTTGAGCATCATTTTGCTTATCTGAACCTTTCACTTATTTTTTTTATTTTTAATTTTAGATGTTTTGCAAGACAAATGGGGTTAAGTGATTTGCCCAAGGCCACACAGTTAGGTAATTATTAAGTGTTTAAGCCCGGTTTGAACTCAAGTTCTCCTGACTGTATGGCTGGTGCTCTATCCACTGTGCCACATAGATGCCCTGAATCTTTCATGTATTTTTAATACATTACTTTTAGCTTACATTATTTCATATTTTATTTGGTAATATTGATTATAATATCAACAACTTGTTAGATAGTTAATATGTGTTGTGTATTGTGAAAAGTTCTAGGGAATAGAAACAGAAGCCAAGAGAATGGCAGTTCCTCTTCTCAAGGAATTTGCACCCTCTTAGAGAAAGACAACATGTATAAGGATAGTTGAAAAAAAGAGTGTGTCACCCAAAATTCAATTCATCGAATTTCTATTGACTTTTAAAGTAATATATTAGAATAAAAAAATAATCAAATTAGTACTTTCTTTAAAAGCATATAAGTATTTTTAAAGAAATATTATATTCATTTTAACTTTTGCAATTTTCCCCTATTCTTGCTTCCCTCCCCCCCATCCCCCAAAGAAGTCAGTCTGTTAGTCTTTACATTGTTTCCATGGTATACACTGATCTAAGTTAAGTGTGATGAGAGAGAAATCATATCCTTAAGGAAGAAAAATAAAGTATAAGAGATAACAAAATTACATAATAACATAATGGTTTCTTTTCCTAAAGTGAAGGTAATAGTCTTTGGTCTTTTTTCAAACTCCACAATTCTTTCTCTGGATACAGATGGTATTCTCCATTGCAAATAGCCCAAAATTGTCCCTAATTGTTGCACTGATGTAATGACCAAGTCCTTCAAAGTTGATTATCACCTCCATGTTGCTGATAGGGTGGATGATGTTTTTCTGGTTCTGCTCATCTCCCCCAGCATCAACCCATTCAAATCCCTACATGCTTCCCTGAATTCCCATCCTTCATAGTTTCTAATAGAACAATAGTGCTCCATGACATTAATATACCAAAGTTTGGTAAGCCATTACCCAATTGAAGGACATTCAATTAATTTCCAATTCATTGCCACCACAAATAGGGCTGCTATGAATATCTTTGTACAAGTGATGTTTTTACCATTTTTCATAATCTCTTTAGAGTATATACCTAGTAGTGGTATTGCTGGATCAAAGGGTATGCTCATTTTTGTTGCCATTTAAGCGTAATTACAAACTGCTCTTCAAAAAGGTTGGATGAGCTCACAGCTTCACCAAAAATGTATTAATGTCCCAGATTTCCGGCATCCCTTCCAACATTGATCATTGTCCTTTCTGGTCATATTGGCTAGTCTGAGAGGTGTGAGGTGGTACCTCAGAGGTACTTTAATTTGCATTCCTCTAATAAGTAATGTTTTAGAGCAATTTTTCATATGACAATGGATCGCTTTGATTCCTCAATTGTAAATTGCCTTTGCATAACCTTTGACCATTTGTCAATTGGGGAATGGCTAAAAGCAATTTAATATTGAGGAAAGCATATAATTAGAGAGAAATTGAGATATCATAGAAATAGATACAGTAGAAAAATCATGTATAATTCTCTAAACTGAGCTATAATTTTTAATAATATGCTGATAATTATCTCAAGGACTTAATTAATTATAGAACATCTTGCTCCTGTTACTACATGTAGAGGCACCCCTGATAATTTAATGTGCAATACATGTTTTGTTTCATACTTAGACTATTTCTGACTTAGGAGTGATATAATGAGACAATGTATAAGTGAGTTTTGTCACAGTTAACTAAAAATATGTGGGCAAAATATTTGTGGAAGGTATTATTTAAAGCATTAGGAACTTTGTCCTAAACCTTCGTCAAATAACATTTTATCTAAGAATCTCTCTTTGAAGTAATTAATATAAGAAAAATTTTGTAAAGTATTAGATTCCTGCTGTGCAAGTAATTGTACAAGTACCGGAGTTATTAGTCCTCTAGATAAGTTTTGTTTTTTAGGTTTTTTGCAAGGCAAATGGGGTTAAGTGGCTTGCCCAAGGCCACACAGCTAGATAATTATTAAGTGTCTGAGACCGGATTTGAACCCAGGCACTCCTGACTCCAAGGCCGGTGCTTTTTCCACTATGCCATCTAGCTGCCCAAGATAAAGTTTTAATAATTGTATTGAAGATGGCAAGAGTACAGTGATGCCACCCAGTGTGTTAAGTTCTCTATACTGGTGTCCCTAGGTTATCTGTAGCTATTATGTGATTATTGTGTAACTCCTCTATGGGTCCTTAAGTGATTGGCAAGTCCCATAATAGTCTGATAGTGGAATCATTTTATATTTGTCATTAAAAATTACGTGAAGTTGAGTAGGAATAAGAAAAAACATGTTTCGTGCCAAATCATAGAGTATCACATACAATTGCATGACATTTATAAAATGTTATGTTCTTGTATTTAATACACACAATAGAACATATATAAATAAGTTAATTTGCTTATGAAATAAGAATCAAGGATGAAACTTTTTCATATTTATCTCAAACACTATGGAAATGAAATCAGCTAAATTACAATTATGCCACAGTAAAATTATTTATATATATAATTTTTCCACATTTATGCATGATTTTAAAAATCCATTCATAATTTCTTTAAGGTAATGTTTAAATACAAAAGTAACACAGTAAAAAGTAATGTAAAAGGATAATAAATGGACAAAACTGGAAAACTCACTTATTTTCATTTTAGCCATAACATGCTTCATTCAGTTGCATTCCTATTTCAGTGCTGAAACATTTTTAATGACTTGAGCTTCTATTAAATTCTAGAGTCACAATTACTTTTGGAGAACTAGCAATACAAAATGTAAAGTATTTATTCTTTTCTAAATATCAGAATAAATATGGATAACATTCTTCAGTCCTTATGTATTAGATAAATTGAATCCATCAACAAAAAGGTCGTTTTTAAGTTATCCACACATACTTGATTTGTAAATAGTTGGTCTCTTGCTTTGGTTTAAGACACCCACACTCAAGTTTGTACTTTGGTAACTTTGCATTTCATTTTGACTTTTATGGGATCCAAGTGATTTAATCAGTACTTAGATACTCCCTGGTCTTACTAAAAACACACACAGAGCTTCCAGCTTTTCATCAGAAAAAAAAATCAGTAACATTATTTCATTGCCATTTCCCTACTTCTAACTAAAATGACATTATCACGTAGCTTTAGTTGAATAATGCAAAACCTGCTGTGAAATATACAGATTAACAATGCTTACCTGGAAAGCAGTGATGCCAGCATCTAGAAGTTCACTTTATAGATGATGGCATATTAAATTTATAGAACTATAAAATGGAAATAACAAAAATATCACGCATATATTATTATGTTTGTAAGCAATTGAGATTAGGTGAAAAAATAAACTAAATTTACACATTAATTTATCTTGTGAATGTTAACTGTAAAAATCAGTCAGTAGATATCTAAAAAATTATGAAAATAACTGCTTATTTCTAAGTCAATTAGCAAAATGAAATAAGTCCTTCTAGAATCTTTATAGCTCTTTATAGCTATTCTTGAGACATGTCTTCAGAAATGTCATATTAATTATAATGTATCCTTTATTTAAGTTAATACCTTATTAAGTAACTATTTGAGATAATTAAGTGATCTGTACAACTGAGATTTCCACATAACCAAAACATAAACATTTAATTGCCAACATGCATATTTTAATCATGTTAGATGCTGTTCTTTCTCAAATACATGATACCTTATCCAGACTTCTGCTATAGAACTTACTGATATAGAAATGAACAATGTTTCACCTGATATCTCAGACAATATTATATAGTAGAAAGAGTGCTGAAATTGAAATTAGAAGACATGATTTGGAATCATGCTTCCAACACTCCCTAAAGGTGCAACTCTATGTGGATCACTTAAATTTGCCAGTGTCAATTTCAGCATCTATAAAATGGAAGTTATTGTATTATCAGCACCTACAACATACAACTTTGAGAGAAAAATACCTGTAAAATGATGTATTAAGGTTGAAATTTTTTAACACATAAACCACATTGATAATTATATTGTGTTCCAATATAGAGACCCTATCAAGGACCACTTTGGATATGGGTTCTGCTTCCTACCTTAATTAACCCCACATTAATATGGTCATCTATCTGTCTTTTTAATGTATCTTTTGCAATAAGGTACTGGCATAACACAAAAATGTCATTACATAGCCTTATAGACTCTGATCAGAATGGTCAGAATATCTAGAAACATATGACACCATGAGAATTGATATCTACAATCCTTGCAAACAAAAACATTAAAAAGTTTGTATTGATAGGTTGAAATAAGCAAAATAAAACTTTATATAGAAATCATGGAAAAATAAATACAATCTTCATTTAAATATCACTTCCCTCTCACCAGTAATCTATATAGACAATTCTCAACACATTGTTACAATTTTAAAAAATTAATCAATGAATTAATTTCCATGAATACACACATGTATATTTTTAAGTTACAAAATTTCCTTCCACAGTCAGGTTTGGATAGAGTTTTTGACAGGTATCATCTTCCATGATTCTTGAATAGTGTGTTTTTCTAGCTGTGTCTCTAATTACACATGCAAACAAACACAAACACAAAGACATTTCCACAAAGATGATCTCAACAATGCTTGATGTCTCTGCCTGCAGTTTATGGCAGGTGATATTCAGCATCACAAGCCCATCAGAACTCCAACCAGTCTCAGCAAGAGGTGATCAGAGTTACTCCTTGTCCTGGTTTTCAGGTACTTGAACACTAAAAACTTTTTTTCTAGAAAAAAATCCGTCTCAAAAACGATCGTGAACACCCCAGAAGGACAAATCCCAAAGTGTTCTTGTGACAAGAGTCGGTTTTATCCTTATGCCACAGTCCCAAAACAGTACCATATAAAGGCACCCCACCTCTGCTGTTTTTCTAACTTTACAGAAATATTGAATAAACATTAAAAATAGCCTTTCTTTCTCATGTTCAAATTAGTCAAAAACAGAATCAAATATAAAAATAGTAACTGTGCATCCTGATATCAGTTTTCCCTTAGGAATCTACATATTCTATCTCCTTACTAAACAAGCTTTTCCTATCTATTTTGAAGTTTGACAAATCATTCAATTTTTTGCCAATTGTCTTTCAATTCACAGTACATCTCCCTGGGATAACTGAGTTAAATTATTAAAATCAACTAAAAGTATTTGTGTTTGTGTGTTTGTGTGTGTGTTTGTGTGTGTGTTTGTGTGTGTGTGTGTGTGTGTGTGTGTGTGTGTGTTGTGTGTGTGCTGGGAGGAAAGATGGAATGTGGAGAAAGGAGCTATGCAGTCCCCTAATGATATCACTTAATGAGACAGCCAAGGTGAAAACAGACAGTTTCTTCCAAATGGATTTTTTCTCTCTTCATCTCCTTTCAAGATATCACCTGCCATTTCTTACTGCTGTCAGTTTTCTTGCCTTTAAGAAGCATCGCAGTCTGTTTCTAATTCTCTGAGTCTAGTTTGTTGGAAGCATATATAGTTAGAGAGCTTGTGAATGAATACTTTGAGCTAGCATTACTATGATTTAATTTGTGAACTTAGCTCATTGACCATTTCCCCCCTGAATTACTCTTCCAGTGTTATTGTGAATAGTAAAATGGCTGACCAAATGGATACTTTGAATGAACTACTATTTTATTTAATATATAAATTGTCCTTGTCTTTAATTTTTTTCTTCAATTTTCCTATGTCTTTGTTTATTAATAACTCCATAACGCATTCTGTCAAAAAAGAGAAAGCAAATGTAATATGTATGGCTTGTGGAGTTTATTGGCATGATAACTTTTTTTATTACCTTCTTTTTTGGGTTGGTTATCAAAGAAGACCAAAATGATATCAGTATCTTTGAGACAAACAACAGTCTGTCCAACTATGACTGATCAGCCCAATACCACTTTAGAAATAGATGTCAGGTGATAGATATTTCCCCTGACTCATTTACCCTAAATAAATAGAAAGGTCTTGAAAGGTAATTTCAAGTCTACCATGTAAAAAAGAAATGACTGAGATTATATGTGTCTCAATATCTTCATTTAAAAAAATCAGAATATTCATAGTACCAATTCTCTAAGAGTGTTTTGTGGATAAAATAAATGGTGAATCTCTACAAATGCTAACCATATTTCAAAATTTTAGGTACTTTTATTATTTTTAACTACATGCAGTGGTAGTTTTCAACAATATTTTTCTTGCAAAGTTTTGAGTTTAACATTTTTCTCCCTCCCTTCCTTTCCTATTCCCCATCCCCTTGACAGAAAACAATCAAGTATAGGATCTACATGTATAACCATATTAAATATAAATCATATTAATCATGTTGTAAAAGATGAATCAAATCCAAATGGAAGAAAAAAGCATTAGAGAGAAAAAAATGACATCAAACATAAGAAAAATTTTTAAAATTGAAGATAGTAAAAGTGCCAACTACTAAAGAATAAAAATAGTTTCTTAAGAAAGACAGAATTGTGAAGAAAATTGTACATCAACAGCACTCCAATCAAGCATGGGTAACTATCATATTTAAGTTGCAGACTCAGGGATGGAAAGAAGTGAATTCAAAGACTACCATACATTCCTACTACTTCTTTAGCCTAGTAATAGTATGGATGTTGAAGACAGCTGAATGATGTGGGTTATAGTCTCCTGCAGTTTATGGAGGCTAAGTCTGACCTCAGACACTCACTAGTTTCATGACCCTGGGGAATCACAACCCTATTTACCTAAGTTTCCTCATCTGGAATAAACTGGAGAAGAAAGGGACAAAACAGTTCAGAAATTTTGCCAAGAAAACCTAAAATGTGGTCACAAAGCTATGAGTAAAAAAATTGAACAACAACAATGGTGGGGATGTTGGAAGCTTTGACATCCTGTTAGTCCATAACTTAATATATTTATGCTATTACAGGCGAAATGAGGGAGCAGCCTGGGAAAAGATTTTGAGTTTCTGTAACCCAGAACTGGATGTCTGACCAACAGTATCTTTATTACTCTGTATCCATTTATTACTTCTCACCACAACTTCCCCATAACCTTTGTAAATTCCAATTTAACAACCACCATGGAACTTTTCAGAATCTTTTTTTAAAGTGGATATATTAAAATCATAATGCAAGATTTCTCCCTTTAAGGAGATTATATTCTCAGTTATGAGTCCTTAGGCACAGATGGAAAATTGATTAAAGAATGATTATGGTCAGGTAGTGTTTGATTTCCTGCCAAAAAAAAGATGATATAGGAAAAAATGAACAATGTCTGCTAATTAGAGTGGTCAAATAAGGTTTCATAGACCATATGTAAACAGAACTATGTCTTGGAGAAACAGTGGTAATTTAACTGGGAGACAGGATAACAAAGAATATATTCTATGGCTTTTTCAGTTAAGTCCATGACATATCTCACAATATAAAAGCTTATATCATAAAGTTTTAATATAATGATTTAATTATGTGTTTTTATATTTGATTTCTACAAATAGTGAAAAAATGGACTCACAGATACATGCCTGCTGTGTGAAGAATTTATTTCTCTTGAAATTTTCCATGTAATACACGAATGTGATTTGATATCTTCTGTTTGGCCAGAATAGCAATTACCGCACAATTGTGGATATAAGGTCCTTAAACATTTTTTTCTAATAGCTATATTCTTTGAAGAATGACTTTTGCATCCCCCTTCACCCAAATATACATATGCTTCAAGCAATAAAACGAGATTGGATGTATAAGGAATATATATATATATATATATATATATATATATTTTTATAACAGAAATTGATTATTTTCCTTTATACAATTCTAAAGGGTCTGTTTAAAGAATGAATCTGCTAGTTCGGTTTCATAAGCTCTGATTATGAATGCTGATTTCTTTCGTTATTTTTTGCAAACAATGAAGGTATTCCAACATTTCAAGTACTTTACCACAGTCAAGATTGTGCTTTAACATCATGGGGGAGAAAAGACAAATAAGGGAGATAAGATTTTGCATTTTCTTTATATCTATTGTATATTGATCAGTCTAGTCTAAGGGTATGCTATTTTCCTTAGACTTTGGTTCCCTGGATTGTCCTCCATATGGTTTTGGCACATCATTTGACTTCTACTGGATATGGACTCCTCACAAGCAGGAACTATTTTGTTTTTGTCTTTTTATCTGCATCACTCTAAGAATGCATAGAATGTGGACTGAGTGTTCTAGGTACACATATATGCCTGCACCTAAAACAGTTTCTCTCACACATTAAGCAAATAATCAATACTTACTGAGTGAATGAACAAATCAAAGTTCAAAAATGTTAATAGGAACAGCCTGATATGAATAGAGAATTAATTTGCTTAAAATCAGAAGCCTGAGTATTATTTGGAGCTCTCCTATTGACCAGTTCTGTAACATTGCATATATCTTTCTACTTGTTTCCTTTCCTCTAAGTTGGGAAAAACAACCAAAAATTATCATTTTTCTCAGTGCTGATATGAGAAAAATGTAAAGAACTATATAAGAGGGATCTACTATTATATTACAAAACTGAAAGTTACAGAACCAATGAAAGAAATTCATTGTAGGAAAAAATTTTAAAAAATGAAATCATTTTTGACTGAGATGAGAAAGGATTTGATAAAGGAGATAGTATTTGCATATTAACTTGAGGAAGAGAAAACTTTTTTTATAGGTAGAGAGAAAGAATAGTTTGAAATAATCACTGAAGCTGAGAATTAGATTGAACAGAACAGAGAATAATAGGTGTATGTAGGTAAGGGGTGGAGGGGGAGAACACAGTATATATCATCAGATTCTAGGTAAACAATCCTGAGGCCTAGAAGGATAAATATTTAGCCTTCATGGCTTTTGAAAGAGGAAAAGGTTAGTCATAATCCTCCTGCAGGAAATCAGCCTATGTGAGGCATTAAGAGCTGAAAAGTTTGGATATGAAGCTTGGGTAGGCTATAATCATACAATAGAGAGGATCAAAGACAAATCATAATAAAAACAAAGTACCTGAGGTTTTATGTATGAAAGCAGGGTTAAAGAAGCATTACCACATAACACATTCCAGTATCACAGAGTTCAGTTATAACAACACAAATTGGGCAGACTAAATAAATAATTAATTTATTAACTCTACTGCTATGGAATATATGTGTATACATGCATATATGTATGAGAGAATGAGAAAGGAATAATAAGGAAAAATGGACAATATCATAGTTAAAATGGTTGAATGAAAGATTATGAGAAAAAAATATTTAGGGGTTATATGATAGAAGAAGTAGATGAAAAGATACACAATGAAGAGAAGGTCAAAAGGCCAGATGAATTATTTTTCACCAGACATCCAAAAGCTATGAACCAGCTCAAGCCTATTTAAGAGAAAATAAGTACTTGAGGGCAATGGTCATTTAAATTTTGTCCTTTTTTTCCGCCAAAACCTAGCTGGCACATTGTATATGGTAAATAATTTTTTTTACAAATAAATAATGATGGGGCAGTTAGGTGGCACAGTGGATAGAGCACAGGCCCTGGAGTCAGGAGTACCAAAGTTCAAATCCAGCCTCAGACACCTAATAACTAATTACCTTACTATGTGGTCTTGGGCAAGCTACTTGACCCCATTGCCTTGCAAAAACCTTAAAAAATGACAAAAAATTAATTTAGTCAGATTATACATATGTGATTATACATCATATATGTATGTATATAACATATTCTTGATATAATTTTTAAAATGTGCCAATCTGCATAACTCAGACGGATGTCTATATCTATAGACCTAGAATCATAAATGAAGATTTTTGACATCTGGGCAAGATGAGATTTAGGGGGACAGCCTGAAAGGATATAGTCAGAGTACCTTTGGGCAAGGAATAAGACAGAAATAAGAAGGGAGTCTGCTAAAAACTTGATGTAATATTTTATAGAGACTTCTAAAATTTTGTACAAATTTGCTAGTTGTGTTTAGAGAGAAATGATGCACATAAATGAGTTTGTAAGGAATATATTTTTAAAAATTGAAAATAGATTGGATTTGTGGGGAGAGAATGAGTTAGGAGTCAAAAATTGCAATAAAATTGTGGGATGGGTTAGTTAGTAGGATAGCATCCTCAATAAGAAAGTTGGGAAGGAGAGAGACTTTTTTGGAAAAAGATAACAAGTTTTGTTTTGTACATGTAGATTTTGAAATCCATTTGAGACCATTATATTAAAAATGTTTAAGATAGAGAGTTGGTGGTTATGAATTGTAGCTCAGGAGAGAAATTAAGATTGGGTAATTAGTTCTGTGGAAATAGAGATGAGAGTATTACCATGTGAGGAAGAATAAAGAATAAGGCACTAGACACAACTGAGAGTTTTTCACACTTTCCCTGGAGAGAAATGGGAACAACCTTTTTTTAAACACTGGAATGAACCCTGGGCAGAAATGGTTTTTGGAGGTTAAGAATCTCAAAGATGAGTCATGTATCTATAATTATCCATACTCTAAGTTTCCAGCAATTTCTGCCTCAACCACATTCAGAAAAAGGAAATCTTTATCTGCATTGGCCAACATGTGTTCCCTTCTTCCTCTTTCAGGAATGGATGGTTGAATCATAATTAGCATTCTTCCAATGGAAAGTGAAAATCTTCTCTTCTGACTCCATTATTTTGAGTCTTAGTTATTTAGACTGACATTTTTTTCCTTGTGACCACTCTCCACTCCATCATATTTACCCCATCTATGTCATTCTCATGTGTCCAATTCTTCAAACTTCTATTGTGTCATCTGCCACCCTGCAATATATGAGTTTAAGTTTGTAACTGATTTGCCACTATTTTTACTAAGCAGTCTTATCGAAACACCAGTTATACTCTCTTTTCAGCACTAGCAATCAAAGGTTTACTTAATCACCATTTCAAAATAATATACACATCATTTCTTAAAGGAACAAGTCACCAATTGTATTTCCTAATGGACCCTGTAAGCATGACTCATACTGGTGCCTTCAAGGTTTCCGTTTTCCTCAGACAGTGTCTCCCTCTAAGGCAATTGTCTAGTAAATATTCACCAAAAAGTATTGTATTGAGATAAATAGAGTAAATAACTAAATATCAAGCAAAATTGAAAAGCATACTATTGGTTAGGTCAGATTAAAAACTAGTGACTTCTGATTTTCAGTTCATTGCAAAATTTTTACTATATAGCTTAATTTGTAGCTTATTGTATAAGCGTTTGATGGCTATGTTATTTTCCTATTGATGTTCTGTCAAATCAAAATGGACTTGGTCATGCTAAACTAATAAATTGTTATAATTGCACCCTATTTTCTTGTTAATATACAACACTTCATTTTAGACCCATTCTTTTCCTGAAATTTATATATATATATATATATATATATACACATATACACATATACACATATACACATATATATGTATATGTATATATATATATATATATATATATATATATACATATATATGTATACTATTTTCCAGTTTCCCCCAAAATTTTTGTCAGTGAGTTCTTATCCCAGAGATTGATGTCCTTGGGATTGTCAGATAGTAGATTACTGTAGTCAGTTATTGCAGTTTCTTTTGAACCCATCCTGCTTCACTGATTCATTATTCTATTTCGTAACCAGAACCAGGCAGTTTTGATGACTGCTGCATTATAGTATAGTTTTAGATTTGGGAGAACTGGACTGCCTTCCTTTATATTTTGTTCATCAGTTCCCTTGCTATTCTTGACCTTTTTTTACTTTAAATTAATTTTGTTGCTATGCTTTCTAGCTAAGTAAAGTAGTTATTTGGTACATTCTGACTAGTCTTACTCATGACTTTACTAGCTGCTTTCATTAGAAAAAAGGAACTTGACATTTTTTAAATGTATGGAAAGTATGTTTAGAGTCAGAATTGACAAGCGTTATGTTTGGCAAGTATTTAATTATTCAGTCAGTCAGTCTGCAATTATTTTTTTTTAGATTTTTGCAAGGCAAATAAGGTTAAGTGGCTTGTCCAAGGCCACACAGCTAGGTATTTATTAAGTGTCTGAGACTGGGTTTGAACCCAGGTACTCCTGACTCCAGGACCTTTATCCACTTTGTCCACTATGCCACCTAGCTGCCTCTTGTCTGCAATCATTTATTAAATGTTTTCCATTTATCAGTCACTGGAAATACAAATGCTAATAAAAAGAAAAATAGCCCTTGCCCTCAACAAATTTAAATCCTAAAAGGGAAAGGCAACACATAAAGGAAGTTCAAAATACTGGTTTGGGAGTGGAACAGAAAGGTTCCTGGCACAGGACATTGATGAAGTAAGTGTGTATTGTAACCTGACAAGAAGAGATGGTTGGTCTATCTAGGACCCTCCTTAAATGAAAGTTCAAGGAGGTAGCATCCAATAAAAAAGTGTCCAACAAATGGATCAACATGTATTTAATTAATTGCTATGTGTCTCTGAAGTATGCTAAGTACTTTTTCAGAAATATAAACTTTTCTTTCCTATGAGTATTCTGGAGATTAGTGAGATATACATGACATAAGGAGAGGAGGAGAAAAGAAAGGTATCAGAAGATAAAAGAATTAAGAATGCTATAAAGAGAAGAATCTGTTTCCTTGGCAAAGATACTGGAGTGGTTTGGCATTTCCTTCTCCAGTTCATTTTATAGAATAGGAACTTTGGCAAATGAGGTTAATTGATTTTTCTAGTCTAACATAGTGAGTGTTTGAGTTTGGATTTGAACTCAGATCTTCCTGATTCTAGGCCTAGCATTTTCCCCTGTGTCACTTAGCTACCCTCTATATCTAGATATACATATCTATATCTATCCTTAGATATAAAGATAGAAGAAAAACATAGTTAAATCTATCAAAATGTACATATATATATATATATATATACATATATCCACATGAAAATGTATAAACATTTTTAATGTATGAAGATAATAAATGAAGGATATATGTTGAAATATTTTAAATACTATTTTGGTTTGCTGTCATAAAATCTTTGAGAATAGACAATAGAACGTATTTTCTGTGTTTATTAGTAGTAAATAAAACTGAAATATATAGCTATAGATAGAAATTCACATGAAATCCTGTTAGTGATATTGATAATTCTGTAAATATTTATGAAAGATTTTCCAGTTATCTTTAGCTTCATCTTCCAGTGATATAACTTAAATAATAAAAAGTTTCTACCTGGATACTTATCTATCCATTTATCTATCCATCCATCCTTCTATCTATCTATCTATCTATCTATCTATCTATCTATCTATCTATCTATTTATTTGTCCTTTGCTGTAATGCTGTGGAAAGAATAATGTCTGACGAATCTTCTTCAAATTTCAAAGCTAAGACCTTTATATAGTTATGCACATGTATTCTACTTAAAACATTTTCATAAAACCAAAAGTTGGAAATTAATGCAGAAGAGAGTATTTTATATATGTACATGTGTAGTATATTAGAGCTGGAACAAAGCTTCTAGATCTATATTGAGAGTCTCTTTTACAAATTAGGAAATTGAAGATTGGCATAATATATTCAGGGTCACACAGGAAATCAGTAGTGACAGATAAAGAGTTGTTTTTTCTTAAAAGAAAAATTGAATAAATTTCTACATTTTTTCAGTAGGTGCCATCATTAATGAAAATATCTTGCATTTTTCTGACAGACAGACTTTAACATTGGAGTTTAGAGAAAATTTATTCCTATCATTTGGTCAATGGTATTCTTAAGGAAAGAACTTGTGGATCTCTACAAATGAAATGAAGACTAAAGAATAATATATAAACATATAAAGATAGGTGATTGTAGTAATTCACAATCCTTCCTGCATTTTTATTATTTAGAGAAAGCTATTTCTCCTAACAACAAACATTTCAAGTGAGTTTTGCATATCTTACGGTTGATGGAATAAAAGATGAATGAATACCAATAGAGAATATATTAAAATCAGAATACTAAATATTGTACTTTCATCTTCAGACTAAGAAAAATATTCATCCAAGCATCCAACCTTGCTAACAAACTTGTTAGTTTGTTCAGATTATGCAGAGAACAAATGCACAAGTCATGTCAAATTGCATTAAATTATTTCTTATGAGTTAAATGAATGACAATAAAAACTTTAGAAATTTTAATGCCTGAGTAACTTCTCATTTCATTTCTTTCTTTTCTCATTTTGACTTAATAATATCCCAACTCATTACATTATTTTTCTTCACCTTTATGTTATGATGGGGGAAAAATCTTCTTAGCAAAGTTCAAAGAATTTATAAGTTCTGAATTATGGTTTCAGAAAGAGGATTTATATAAATAAATTGATAGGCTGCAAAAATTCTATGACAAATTTTCTTTTATATAAATTTGTTTCCTTTTTATTTTTTGCAAACTAACATTGGAAAATTGAATGGAAATGAGAACATCTTATCATAGTATTTTTAAAAGTTTCTTCAAATTTCATCACTAAGAATGAAAGATTAAGACCTGGAAGGATATTTGTGACTTCACCTAATATGATTTATATAACTGATTACAAAATTCAGAGTTTAAATGACATCCCAAATCACATATATGAGACAAAGCTAAGATTCAAACCTATGTTTTCAAATTCTAAATTAACTGCTTCCTTCGTCTATAATATGTCAGTCTAAAGGAGCCATTAAACCATGACTGATATGGATTTGCCGTGATGAATGTGTCTATTGACACCATGCAGCCAGAGAATATGGGGCAACTCATTGGTGAAATAGATAGAGCACCAGCCTTGGGATCAGGATAAACTGAGTTCAAATCCAACCTCAGACACTTAATAATTGCCTAGCTATGTAACATTGGTCAAATTACCTAACCCTATTGCCTTAAATGATTTTTTTTAAATAGGATAATTCTGCCTTGTAATATGGTGTACATATGTGTCCATGTTCCTGGATATTCTACCACCTGCTGATCACATCACAGAATAATATAGATGGGACCTAAATAAGTAAGAAAATATTTTGTGACAAAATGTGGGTTTGCAATAATTATCTCTTGGCTTTTTATTGTCTCCTGAGGCATAACTATGATAAACACTGTCCAATTGACCAACATCAGGGCTGAGGGTATAGGAGGAAATAGAAATATTTTTATGAATTCCATTGGTTAGAGCACATCATCACCTCCCCTTATATAGTCTGTTATTATACATTCAAAGACGTATTCAGCAGTTTGTTAATTTAGGACAATCTGTTAAAGTAATTGTCTTTTTTTGTTAGCTCTTTCTTTTGAAATTCACATTTATGTGAACTCATGTATTTCCTTCTCTTCTCCTAAGTATCCCATCACCAGACATAAATACAATGAGCAGTGTATATTATTTTTAACTTATATCTAGAGTCAGATAATTTGATCAAATTAAGAGCATTCAGGTAGAACTTGGAATCATGAAATGTGGATTCTAGGTACGACACTGCAATTAAGTAGCTATATGGTAGTAAAGAACCATCTTAACTTCTCAGACTAAGGTGTTACAATTATAAAATTAAAAGTTTGTAGTAAATAAGGCAGATAATTCATTCCAATTTTGCCATCATCAAATCATTTTACCACTGTGGGCCTCAGTTTCACCATCCACAAAATCAAGCATCAGAGTAGATAATTTTTACAGTTAATCTTAGCCTTATCCATCTCTAAAACAATTACTTGGAAATTTTCTTCTCTTTTTGGAATCGTGTGTTATTAATTCAGTACTTCTTATCTTTCAAATAAGATCTGGAAAATATTTTAATTCATTTGATTTTCCACTGAGAGCAATCTGTGAAAAATGCAAGAAGGATTAGATTTAGAGCTGAAAGAACCATTGATGATCATGAAGTCTAAACACCTCATTTTAGTTCAAGTTAAACATTTTTATTTATTTGCTTTTACAACAAGATGCAATGATAGCTTTCATCAATCATGTTTACTGCAGGGTTTTGAGTTTTAGATATTTCTCCCTCCCTCTCTTTCCTTCCCCCTCCCCCTGACTAAAGTAATCTAATATAGGCTCTACATGTGTAATTATGGTAAACATAAGTCCATATAAATCATATTGTAAAAGAAGAATCAAATCCAAATCAAAGAGAAAAAATATTAAAGCATAAAATATATAAGATCACTTAAAATTAAAGGTAATAAACTTTGATTTGCATTTAATTTCCACAGTTCTTTCTCTGGATATGCATGTTATTTTCCATTACCAGTCTTAGAATCGCCTTTGATTATGGTACTGTTGAAGTGGACTAGTGCATCATGGCTGATCAATACCCCATCTTGTTGTTAGTGTGTATAATGTTCTTCTGATTCTGCTCATTTCACACAATATCGGTCTATGTAAGACTTTCCGGGCTTTTCTAAAATCCCCTCACTCATCATTTTTTTTCTTTTTTATCCAATCATATTTCTGCTTTATTAAGTTTATTTTATGCTTTCATATAGCATCATTGTGCCAGCAGATATTTTATTTTTCCAGTTACATGTACTGAAAAATTTTCAACATTCATCCACATGAATATGAATGACTTATTTCCCCATTATAAGATGCACCCTTTTTAGAAAATTTTGGGGGCTTAAAACTGGGAGCATCTTATACAGTGGTTGTAGATTTTTTTACTTGCTTTACCCATGTTTTTGAGGTTCTTGTCTTTGTGCTCATTGTTTCATTTTTGTTACCAGTAATAATAAAGTTCCATTTTGCCATGTTCTATCCAGAATTGTCTCAGAAAAGATTCAAATACAGTGCTGAATCCAAGTTAAAGTGAACCACTTCACAAAAGTGAATAGAAATTGTGCTGCAGAAAATAAGTTTAGTCCTCTTCCAACTGAGAAAGCAACCTGAGACTGGCTATGGAAAGAAGAAACTCTACTGAAAAGAGTATGCAGAGGAAGGTCATGAGAAGCATGTCAGAGAATTGGGGATATTAATTGAAGAGCAAAGGGCAATTGAAATTCCTGTGTTCACAAAGTTACTTCAGAATGAGACAGGAAGAACTGTTGATGAAAAATAAGATACTGATTTTAAAGGAGAACACAACTGATGCTTCAGGTTCATGAAATAGAATGGACTAAATATGCATCCACACACCAGACTTGTCCAGGGAGTGCTTGTGGTCAACCTTAGAACAGAGCACAGGAGGAGAGCAGTCAATGTCTCTCCTAAAATAGTGATTCATCTTCAAACACAGATGAGAACAAGATAATGGGTGAGAGGGGTGGCTAGGTTGCACAATGTATAGAGCATTGACCCTGGAGTCAGGAGTACCTGAGTTCAAATCCGGCCTCAGAAACTTAGTAATTACCTAGCTGTGTGGCCTTGGGCAAGCCACTTAACCTGTTGACTTACAAAAAAAAGCTAAATAAAAGCTAATAGATGAGAGATTTGATGATTTATGAATTTTATTGGAGTTTTATGAAATAAGAATTTTATGATCTCTGCAGTACAATAACAATAGAATTCAACAATGTTATGTAATACTTTTTTTTTTTAATTTTGGGCCCCAAAATTAAGGTGTCTTTTACATGGGAAAATATGATATTTTAAAAATCACAAAATTTACTTCCATCCTTCCTTCCCACTCTCCTCCCCTCAGTGGCAAATATTCTGGGGAATATTGTACATATATATATATATATATATATATATATATATATATATATGTATATATACTGTACACACACACATATACATATACATATATATATATATATTAAACATTTTTTGGATAAGGAATTAGGACTAAGGGAAAAGAAATAAAACCAAGAGATAGAAGGGAAAAGCTTGAAAGGAAATCTTAAAAAGTGAACATAGTGTTCATTCAAATTCCATAGTTTTTTTTTTCTTTTTTCTCTTTGTTTTGTTTTGTTTCACTCTGGATATGGATAGCTTTGCCCAAAACTGGTCTCCCAGGGTTGTCCAAGTCCTCTTCTGAGAAGAGCTGCATCCAAAGTTGATCAACTCACAAAGTTGTTAATGTGTACAATGCTCTCTTGGTTCTGCTCCCTTGGTTCAGCATCAGTTCCTGTAATTCAATCTGTGTTTCTCTAGAGTTCAGCCATTCATAGTTTCTTATAGAACAATAGTATGCCATGGCATTTATATAGCATAACTTGTTCATTCATTCACCAACTGATAGCCATCCCTTCAATTCCCATTTTTTTTTCCAGTGCAAAAAGTATTCCTATGAATATTTATGGAACATGTGGGACTTTTCCCATTTTTTATGATTGCTCATTGACACAGGATTTCTAATGATATGGTTGGGTAAAATGGTATGATGAGTTTTATTGCTCTTTACCTGTAGCTTCATATTGCTCCCAAGAATGGTTGGATCATGGGGTGCCTAGGTGGTGCAGTGGATAAAGCACCGGCCCTAGAGTCAGGAGTACCTGGGTTCAAATCTGGTCTCAGACACTTAATAATTACATAGCTGTGTGGCCTTGGGCAAGCCACTTAACCCCATTTGCCTTGCAAAAACCTAAAAAAAAAAAGAATGGTTGGATCAATGTTGTATCCCTCCCACAACCTCTCCAACATTAATCCTGTTCCCTTTTTGTTATTTAAACCAATCTGATAGAAGTGAAATGGTATGTCATAATTGTTTTAATTTGCATTTCTCTAATTAGTAATGATTTGGAGGATATTTTTCATATAGTTATATATAGCTTTAATTTCTTCATTTGAGAAATGCCTTTGCCATATCCATTGGAACATTTATCAATTGGGAAATGACTTGAACCCTTATAAAGTTGAATCAGCTTTCTATATATTTTAGAAATGAGGCCTTTAGCAGATCCTCTAGCTGTGAAAACTGCTCTCTAGTTTTCTGTTTTCCTTTTATTCTTGACAGCAGTGATGTTATTAGTGCATAAACTTTTAAATATAGTCAAGATAATATATTTTGCAATTAATAATATACTTTATTTCTTTTTTGGTCATAAATTTCTCCCCTTGTTCATAGATCTGAAAGATAGCCAATTTCTTGATCTGCTAATTGAACTATTGCATCATCCTTTAAGTCAAAATTCATTTTGACCTTATTTTGGTAAAGGATATGAAATATGGGTCTATCCCTAGTTTTTGCCAAAGTATTTTCCAATTTTCCCAAAATTTTAGTTGAATAGTGAGTTCTTAACTCAGAAGCTAAAGTCTTGAGTTAACTATGGATTACTGAATTCTTTGGGTCCTATCTTAATTCACTGATCCATTACTGTATTTTGTAACTCGTACTAGGCTGTTAAGATTACTATCGCTTTACAATATAGTTTTAGAGCTGGTAGAGCAAGGCCATCTTCTTCTTCTACATTTTTCCATCAGTTCCCTTGATATTCTTGACCTTTTCTTGCTTCAGATAGGAACTTAAGAAGGTGAATAAAATCTTAGAAACATTAGATATGATAAATCTCTGAAGAAAATTTAATGGGGATAAAAAATAATATATCTTCTCTGCACTACAATACCAAAATTGACCATGTACTACAGCATAAAAGCCTTACAATCAAATGTAGGGCAGAAATAATAAATACATACTTTCCAGATCACAATGCAATAAAAAGTACATCTTCCCATATAGAAACAAGGATTTCAACATCATTAAGTCCATCATAATCTACCCTTCCCACCCACCCTCTCTATACTTTGACTGAGTTCTTTACTTGAAGATCAAACTTTCTGTTCAGTTTTGGTAGTTTCATCAGGAAAGTTGGAAAGTCCCCTATTGCCTTGGATGTCCATCTTTTCCCCTAAAATAGTAGGTTCAATTTTGCTGAGTACTTGATTCTTGGTTGTAATCCAAGCTCTTTTTACTTCAAGAATATCATCCTCCAAGCTGTAGAAGCTGCTAAAATCTTGTATTATCCTGTCAGCAGCTCCACGATATTTGAATTATTTCTTGTTGACTGTTTGTAATATGTTTTACTTGACTTCTGGAATTTGTCTATAACATTTCTGGCAGTTTTCACTTTTGGATCTTTATCAGGAGATAATTCCCTCAATTTCTATTTTACTCTCTGCTTCTATTTATATCAGGGCAATTTTCCTGGAGAATTTCACGAAAAATGAAGTCTAGGCTCTTTTCCTAGTCATGACTTTCAGTTAGTCTAATTATTTTAAAATTATATTTCTTGAATCTTTTTTTTACAGATCATTTATATTTCCAATGAGATATTTCATATTTTCTTCTAGTTTTTCATTCTTTTTTTTTTCTTGATTTCTCACAATGTCATCTGCTTCCATTAGCTCCATTGTACATTTGAAAGAATTATTTTCCTCAGGGAGCATCTGTAGGTATTTTTCCATCTGATCAGAACTGCTTTTTAAGACATTCTTCTCTACTATGGACTTTTGGTTTGCTTTTTTCTTTTGACCCAAAACAGGTTATAAAAATGATATTTTCCATATTATTTTCATAGCTCCTTCACCAAGTTGCTGATACATTTTTCTTGATTTTCATGCATCATTCTCATTTCTCTTCCCAATTTTTCTACTGCCTTCATTACTTGATTTTCAAAATACTTTCTGAGCTCTTCTATAGCCTGAGATAATTTCTTATTTTTCTTTGAGGCTTTAAATCCAGAAGCTTTGACTTTGTTATATTCTGAATGAGGTTTTTGATCATTTGTAGGACCAAAGTAATTTTTATGGTTGGATTATTTTCTTTCTGTTTGTTCATTTCCCCAGCCTTCTTGGTTAGGGTGGACCTCAACTTCCAGGCTGGAGGGTGAAGTGTTCCAAGCTTTTGAGGGGTTGCACAGGTGTTTTGGGGGGCATCGCCATGGCACTGTCAAATTCTCAATTCCTCTAAGGACTTATGAGCAGCTATGACTGCTCTTCTGCTCTGTACTTTGGTCAGTGGATGATCACAGCCACTCATTTCTTCCCTAGAACCATGAGGAGCATCCTGGGTCTGTTGTACGCTATAAACTCTGTTCTTCATCTCCTCATTTTCCTGAGACTGGAGCCTAAATTATGGCCCATATCTGAAAATGAGTAAAGCAACAGAGTCCTGCCTCAGGATTAGCAAAGAGACCTCTGCAATCTCTCCTTGTCCCTTATGGTCTGTGAACTGAGCCCTCCAGAAGCAACTTTCTGATGATGTCCTGTTAGGTGGCTTCCCAGGCCTGCTCCTGGTTTTGGTGGCCTGGGTCTGTGCTGTCAAGGCCTTTGTTAGACCAGGCACTGCTTCTCACTCTGGTTCAGCAGAGCTTTCCTGCTGAGTTTCTCCATTGTCCTTCTCAAACCCTGGGCTGAGATATCTGGAAATTACCCCTGGTGTCAGGGACCCAGGCAGCCCCAGGGACCCCGGTGACCCATGGTCTATTCCTGAATGACTGGAGTTGGTTTGCTCTATTGCAACTCTGGCTGCATTAAACTGATGTAACAATTATTTCCCATGGATCTTTCAAGTTGTCTTCGGCTGGAAAATTGTTACACCCAGTCTTTTTGTGGGTTCAATCACTCTAGAATTTGTCAAAACTTTAAAGGTTTTTGGAATGATTTGTGGGAGGGTTTGTAGGAATCTCTAACATTTACTCTGCCAGCTTGGCTCCACTTCTGGCTATTTTTACTTTTAAAAGAGTTGATTTCTTTGGTCCTCTTTTTATAATTTTCATTTCTTTTATTCCATGTTGCTTCTTCCTATCTTCTTTGGAGTTTCAATTCTTTTTGTTGTTGTTGCTTATACATTTAAGGCAATGGGATTAAGTTACTTGCCCAAGGTTGTATAGCTAGGCAATTATTAAGTGTCTGAGCTCAGATTTGAACTTAGGTCCTCCTGACTCCAAGGATGGTGTTCTATTCACTTCACCACTTTGCTGCCCCCCTCAATTCTTTTTATAAACACTTCTATGAAGTTTTACATTTGAGTTCAATTGAGTTCATTGAGACTTCCCATGTAGGTAATTTTCATTGTTTTCTTCTTCTGAGGTGACACTTTTTTCATCTATATTAGCATAATTGGTTTCTATGGCTAATACTCTTTTAGATTTTTTGCTCATTTTGATTGTTTGAGCTCTGCTCCTGGGGTATAGGGAGTACAGACCCAAACTTTGTAATCTGCGCCTGGGTCTAATCCCTGACTTCTTGCTGGCCAAGATGTTGCATAAGCAGCCCAGATATTACCAGTGCAGAAGTGTATTTCCTCCTTTATGTTCAGGCAGTGGTTTGTTCCTAACACAGTCCTGTCTTTTGTCCCAGT
The DNA here is from genome assembly GCF_037893015.1 of Macrotis lagotis. Taxonomy (NCBI): domain Eukaryota; kingdom Metazoa; phylum Chordata; class Mammalia; order Peramelemorphia; family Peramelidae; genus Macrotis; species Macrotis lagotis. The sequence goes on along the minus strand of NC_133658.1, from coordinate 471,857,205 downwards.
GTTCCAACATTCAGATTTTCTGGGTTTGAGACCATCCATGATGGCTTGCTATCTAGCTCCTGGGATCTGTGCTCTTGTCCACCTGCTGGAACTTGGACTGCACTGTGGTTAAAAGCCTGCCAATGTTTTTTCCTACTCTCCCATCTAGCTTGATTTTCCTTCCCCTTTCCCCCCCAAAGAGACAGAACTTTGTTGAAAATCCTCCATGTTGTCTACAAGTTGAAATCCTATTTTATCTTTTCTTTTGTTGATATCATCTGTAGCTTTAATGTCTGTGCAGAGGTTTCATTTAGCACTGTGTAGGAAAAAGCTCCAGGAGCATGCTACCTTCACACTGTCATTTTGGCTCCACCCTGGAACAACCCTCCTCATGTATCTAAAGAACAATAGTGCTCCGTCACACTCACTTACCACAATTTTCAGCCATTCCCCAATTTATGGGCATCCCCTCAATAGTCAATTCTTTTTCCCCATTAAGTGTTGCTTTATATACATGTGGGGTTTTTAATGTTTTTTGGAATCTTTGTAGGATATAGAACTAGTAGTAAAATTGCTGGATTAAAGGGTAGGCATAGTTCTATTGCCCTTTGGAAATAATTCTTAATTGCTCTCTATAAAGGTGGATCAATTCATAACTCCACCAAGAATGCATTAATGTACCACTTTGTTCCTACATCCCCTCCAACATTAATAATTTTCCTTTCTAACCATATTGGCTAATCTGTGAGGTGTCTGAAGTGATACTTCAAAGATGCTTTGTTGTATTTTTCTAACCAATAATATTCTAAAAAAATCAAAAATGATTGAGAATAATTTTATATCATTATAGATAGCTTTAATTTCTGCATCTGAGAATTGTCTTTCATATCTGATCATATATCACTTGGGAAATTACTAATTTCTTATATTTGATTCAGTTCTCTATTTATTTTTGAACTGAATCCTTTGTTATTTACACTAATTTTAAAAAGTGCTTCACAATTTACCTCATGCCTTTTAATCTTGTTTGCTTTGATTTTGTTTGTGCAAAACCTTTTCAATTTAATGAAATCAGAAAAATACATTTTGTCTTTTATTCTTTTCTCTACCTCTTATTTGGTCACAGAATGCTTCCCTTTCCATATATCTGAATATAAACTATTCCTTGTTCTCCCGACATCACCATTTATGTCTAAATCCTATATCCATTTCTACCTCAGCTTGGTTTGGGTTGTGAGATGTTGGAATGTAATCCAGTTTTCCTAGCAGTTTTTATGAAAGGTTAAGTTCTTATTCCAGAAGATGGAATTCTAGGGTTTATCAAACAACAGGTGACTATAGCAATTTATTAATGTTTCTTTTACATGTGGTCTATTCCACTGATCCACCAATCTATTTATTAGTCAGTATCAAATATCTTTGATGACTAAAACTTTATAATATAATTTTAGATCTCCTATGTCTAGATCTTCCTTTGATTTGTTCTTTCTTCAATTCCCTTATCTTCCTGATCTCTTTTTCTTTAATATGAATTTCGTGACTATATTTTCTAGCTTGCTAGAGTAATTTTTTGGAACTTTGGTTGGCAACATTTTGAATACGTAATTTAATTTAGGTAGAATTGTCTATTTATTATATTAGCTCAGCCTACCTCAGCAATTAACATTGCCCAGTTATTTAGGTCTGATTTTTTGTGTTTTAGTTGTTTCCATATCATTTCTGTGTCTGTCTTGGTTGGTCAACTCCCCAGTTTTTTAATGTAGTCTATTAGCCCTTTGAATGGAATTTTTCTTTCTATCGCTTGCTGCTGTGTCTTTATAGTAGAAATGCCATCTGCAAAGAGTGAGAGTTTTGTAACTTCATTATCTATTCAATCTCCTTCAATATCTTCTCCTTTTCTTAATGTCAAGGCTAACATTTCTAACAATACTAAATAATAGTGACGAAAATGAACATTGTTCTTTCACTCCTAATCTTATTGATTTTATTGGAAATGCTACTATCTTCTCCTCATTACATATTATACTTATTGATAATTTTAGATAACCCGATCCTTTTTACAATCAAAGCCCAAGGTGATTAAGTGATTTATCCCCCCCTCATGCCATATAAGTAGTAAATGGCAATATTAGGATTTGAAACTTGGGTTTCTGACTCAAAAACAATAACTCTTTCTACTCTACTACATTGTATCATCAAAGATAAGATCACTTTTAGCTGGAAATATCAGAGAATAGTCTGTAGGAAAGAAAACAATTAAATATGTTGCAAAGGAAATGAAATGTATTCCAGGATGCATATTTAGAGGATTTTCATTAGGGTCTATGTAACAACATATATAAAATTATGGAATATTGAAAGGTCAAGAAAAGAATGGATGGAATTGAATGATAGCTTAGATGAAATGAGTATGAAAAAAATCAATGTTGGAAGATATGGATGAAAATATTAGTAGTAGTCAAATTGTAACATTTCTTAAATGTTCCACTAAGTAATTTTATTCTGAAAGATATGGGAAGCTGTTAAATACTTTTGAAAGTGGCAGTAAAATTAAGAAGAAAACATTGGTAGTAGTATATGGACTACAGAGGGAAGGAAGAAGAGTTTGAAAGATAAAATCAAGGGCATAAACTGATGACCAGGAAATCACATGCCTGCTAGATGGGATACTGAGTAGAGAAATTTACCTGTAAATGGCCATCAAAAATATCCATATGTAAGTGTAATAGGACTAGCCTAAAGATTAATTTGAGGAGGGACAGAAAGAGTCATACTGTCCTACACTGAATATTGTCATCTTTTTTCTCCTGAAATTTTAAATTCTAGTAAATGTTTTTAAATATTTTTTCATGAATTGAAATGCATAATTACATAGTAATTCTTAGTCTTTTATTATCTGAGAGAAGTCTTAAGTCTGGAGGTGCTAGAGAGAGCATACAGACACTTTACAAAAGGGGGAGAATATCACCTCATGGTGGAAGGGGAGGAGAAGAAAATGAACTTAAAAATGGACATATATAGGGAAAACATTCTCAGGCTTCATAATTTTCCCTAGAATCAAACTTTCTAATCTGGGAAATTATCAGAAAATTTCAGAGTAGAGTGAATTTTAATTCTGGGAATCTGGATAACTTTATACTTTCTAATGTTTACAAGATCATAGTTCTACACCCATTAGGTGCTGTAAGATCATTTTTTCCTGTAACAGAATTCAACTGTAAATAAAGAAAATAATATATAATATATTAATTTATCAATTGAAGGGAACCCTGGAAAATCAGAGTGTCTAGCAAACTGATGTCCTTCTTTGTAAAAACAACAAAAAAGTTTATTTTACTCAAATTGCCAGTAATCTAATCACCTTTTTTTAATTTGAAACTTACTTTTATTTAAATGTAAGAAATTCTCTTATACATATATCGGAATTCATAATGATTGAGAACAAGAATTCGATAAAAAAGAAAAGAACAAAACTAAATTGTGCCCAATTAGTGTTTCACATGTCTCTTTTTGGAAATTCTCTTAGTAATATGTTGCCTCCACAGAAAATCTAATGGCTAAGAGAGGTACAATTTTTTAATCCTTGCTTAAATTGAACCCATAAATCAATGCTCCTGAAAACACTGAACCAGATATATTTTGGGTTCCATTATTCTATATGAGTTTGTGTTTACATCCAAACAGAAAGATACCATCCTACTTCTAATACTTGATTGAATTATCAGATTGTGTGATGCTGATGCTATGATAGATAATAGACTATATAATATGTTGTTATCCAATAAGGGAAAGAGAAAAATGCCTAGAGAACTTATATTGAACTTATATTATTTACTTAATTGGATTTTAGAGTACTTAAATTCATTTAATAGAAGTGGTACAGGACCTCACTTGGGAAGAACAGTAATTAACTTACTCCTCCAAGCTATTTCTGTCAAAATATAATTATGTGCTAACAATACTAGGTTAATGCATGCAAGTTGACCCTATGACTTTTTTGAAACAGGTACTGCAACTAAATTATTTTATGACCTGTGATAAGTCATTTAAACTCTTTAGGTATAAATTCAAGTAGTGCTTGAGTTGAGCCTTCAGTTTAACCTGAAAGTCTAAAAGAAAAAGCAGAGGAGGGAGAACATGGTGGTTGAAGTACCATTTATGAAAGGCAAAAAAAAGTGAAAAGTCAGCTCTTTTATGGATAGCCTAAAGTGGGCTATTTTAAATGGGATCTAGAATTTGTGAGGAGAAATAATGTGAATCATTTAGAAATACTATGAAAAAAAGGCTTAAACAAAATTGGGATGGGCTTGAAATAACAAAAAATTGCTTCATATTTTATCATAGAAACAAAATAATAGGAAACAATTGAAGTGTTTTATTACATAAGAGATTATGAAACATCTTGAATACTAAGTAGAGAATATTATACATGAACCTGGAGGTGACCAAAAACCACTAGAAATAATTATAAGCATATACCATGGATAGACCTACTCCTTAAGAGAATTCCCTTTACAACATAGTAGAAGCAATGAATTGGAGTGGTGAGTTGCAGTCAGAAGATAAATACAGTACTATGTGTGCAAGCTAATGGAATCTTGCATCAGAGTTGGTGCTTAGAAACAGATTGAATATGGAAGTTTAGATAGAATGAAAAGTAGAGGATACCTAGATTGTGAGTCTGAGTGATTGGAAAAATGGTACTAACCCTCAATAATAAGTTAGGAAGGGGACGGCTAGGTGGCATAGTGGATAGAGCACCGGTCCTGGAGTCCTGAATACCTGAGTTCAAATCCAGCCTCAGACACTTAACAATTACCTGGCTATGTGGCCTTGGGAAAGCCACTTAATACTATTTGCCTTGCAAAACCTAAAAAATATAAGGAAGAAAGAAGAGCATGAATAATGAAGGAAGGTTAATGTGTTCAGCATATATATATATATATATATATATATATATATATATAATATATATGTATATTTATATATAATATATAAATAAAATGTTTGAGATATAGTTTGAGATTCAAATAGTTGTGAATATGCCTCTGGAGGTTAAGAGAAAGCTGTATTAATTATAGTTAAGTAGATTTGAAAATCCTCAGCATAGGGAGGATAATTGAATTAATGAGAGCCCTCATAAAAACTCTAGTCTGTCTTGGGAACTGAAGTCTCAGGGTCACCTTCTCTCTTTAGATCCTTATCTTTATTTAGATTAACTCCAGGAAATCTATTATACTCAGCTATGGCTTATGTCTATATTTCACTACAAATGGGGATTCTTTATGAATACTGAAAGAAAAGATACTTTATGTAGAATAGCTTGACCCCTCCCCACCCCATATAAATGCAGATTATATAATACTTTCACTTGTTATTCAGTCATTCAGTCATATTTAACTTTTCATGCCCACATGAATCCCGGCACAACAGACCATTCTATTCTCTACTGTCTCTCAAGTTTTATCAAGTTAATCGTTTCCATGACATGATCTATCCGTCTTGTCCTCAATAACTTCATAGAAGTCCATAATATTGGAAACATTAAATGCTTGAATAGCTCTGGATAAGTAGTAAACTGAAGTTTATTATCAAGGCATTTTGGCATTCCATTGAGTGATTTCACCCCCCCAAAAAAATTCTACAAGCATATCTATCTGTTAAGGTGTGCACTATGTCTCTGTGATTTAGGATCTGCCTAGAAACTTAACATATGTTTGAGGATACTGAATAGCTATCTACCTAACAGAGCTATAATATTAGAGTTGATCACCAGTTATCCTCTCCAAATAACTTGCTTCATAGGAACTATGCAAACTGCACAGTTCTTTCTCCAAGAATTCTAAAGCAATAAATATCCAAGTCCAGGAGTGACTGAGTCAACACTCCCTTTTTATTATTTTAAATTTTACTTATTTAAGGAAATGGGATAAAGTGATTTGCCCAAGGTCACACAGGTAGGCAATTATTGCCTGGTGTCAAATTTGAGCTCAGGTCCTTCTGACTCCAGGGTCTGTGCTCTAACAGCTACATAGCTGTCTTCTATTGAGCCAACATTCTCTGTAGAGTTGTTTGTTAAAATGTTAATGTATTCACACTTTATAAATTGGTTACATATCAGGATTTTGTTTATTGTTTTGTTGATTGTCTAAAATTAAGAAAGTGATGAAAATTTTAACCATATATATATATATATATATATATATATATATATATATAAACCTAAACGAGTATTGTGTGATAAAAATATACTTAAATTGGTACTGTTATTGTGGTCTCCTTTATTTGAGTAAAAAGCTGAAAGCTAGGATCATGTTTTCCTACCAATTCTTTACCCCACTTCTCTATATAGGGGGATAATATTTCAGCTTAATGGATAATTAACAAATTCCATTTAAACTAGATTGGTTTCATGGATATGAATGACAGATATAAGTTTAAAAATTCCACTATACATTTATATTTTATTTTTGCCTTTTTTATATTACAAAATTCTGTCTGTCCCAGCCCTCCCCATCAATTAAAAAAAAAAAAACTACAAGAAATACAAAATTCATTTTTCCCTTGCTCCAATAATTTGCTTGTGATATCACATTTTATGTTGAAACCATATGCCCATTTAAGAGCTTATCATGGTATACAGTGTCAGATACTGATCTATGGACTATTTCTGTCAGACTACTTTCTGGTTCCCTTAGTAGTTTTAAGTGAAATGCTCTTATTTGAACTGTTGAGCTTTTCAAACTCTAAGTTACAATATTCCTTTGCTTCTGTATATTATTAATCTTATCTATTTCTTTGATCACCCATTCCATTTCTTATTCAGTGTCAAATTGTTTTGAAGATAACATTATAGTATACTTGGCCATGTCATTATCCACTTTCCTTCCTTGCTATTTCTTTGTTCATTTGTTTCTTTCTTCAGGGAATCCTTTGATATTTTTTACCATTTGTGCTTCATATAAATTTTGTTATTTTTTCCTAGCTCTATAAAAGTGATTCTTTTGTTCTTAAAATTTAATGGCATTGAATAAGCAAATTAATTTTATTATTGTTATATTGACTTGGCTTTATGCATGTGATAAATATTTTTCCAAATATTTAGATGCCTTTATTTTGTGTGAAGAATTATATTTGTGTTTATATAAGTTTTGTGCATGACTTGCCAGTAGACTTTCAATTATTTCATACTGTTTGTACTTTTTTGTAATGGAATTTTTCTTCCTGAACTACAAGTTATCATATCATTTGCTGAAACATAAATTATATCTCTATGATTGACTTCCCAGCTCGGTTTTTATGTATTTGTTTGTTTTATCATGGAATATGTTAAATTTTCCACTACTTTCATTTTTTTGTCTAAAATATCATTTGGAATGTAAAGTGTTTTACAGTTTGCATATTGTGTATTTTTACAAGTTTGACCTAATTAGACTGATTCACTTACTTTTCCTCAAACAAGAACTGTTTCCCCTAATTCTGGGCATTTTCACTAATTGTTCCCATGCCTGGAATTTTCTTTTTCTCTACCTCTAGGATTCTCTGGTTTCCCTTATCTCAGCTAAAATGTTGCAATGAGAGTAAGCCTTTCCCAGTCTTGCTTGATTTTATTTACTATCTGTTATTTATTTCTTCATAGCTTGTTTGTATATAGTTCTTTTCATCTTACTTCTCCCTCTAGATTATGAACTACTTGAGAGAAGAAATTTCTTTTTGTTTTAATTTTCCTGATTCCCAGGACTTGTCACAATGCCTAGCACATCTTGAGGCCCTAAATATTTATTGACTGACTGACTAATCTCAGGGAATCATTAATTTCTCTCTGATCTCTCTTGATTTCCAGGTAGTCTTTTACTAGTATAAGATTTAAAACTTTTTTTGTAAATCTGGACCAAAAGTTTCAAATTGTTGTTCTTTTTAATAAATATGTATTCTTTACTTTCAATTTTTATTCAATAATTTCATGGAAGAAGAAAGTTACATTTGATAATATTAAATCTTAAATTCTAATTAAAATACTTTATTAATTTTATATTCTTTACATGATACATTTATATTTATGTACTTCATATAGCTTTTAGCAAGCCATTTCTATTTCTCTGTTTCTAAGTAAAATAAAGTTTTAAGAGTTTTTTTCATTTTAGCAGATGATAAATTTTTAATGATTTAGGCTTTAGGTAATGATGTATACATAGGTTTGCTGAAAATCAACAAAATGAAAGTACTGATTTTCTAGAAAAAAAATTTCTTAAATTAATATTTTCAATTTTATACTAAAATATTTAGAAAAACAGGTATTTGAACTGTTATTTTAATATAGTGATTATATTTTAACAGAAATAGAATCACCCAATAAGAATGAGACATTATTTTACATATTTGAAATTTGAATCTATTTTTCTTAGGAAGACTTGAAGAATATTCATTGCTAAGGTGAAACTTTTAGTAAGTTGGATGTAAAAATGGAAACCTTTCCTAAAATCAAATTTCCCCTTTAAGGATATCTCCTCAAATAAGTAATCCTTCTTCATTTTCATTATACTTACAATTTCCATCTATATTTAGATATTTGTATTCCTTGTCTGTTCTTTTTTCAACAAAATACTTTCTAATAAATTCGTGAAGTGTTTTCAAAAGCAGTTTTACAAATAAGTGTCTTTTAATGTTCTCAAAAACCCAGAAATCAGTTCATAAATTTCATTAAGTTTGTTTTAAGTTTCATTTAATATAGAAACTTGCACTAAAATAATCTTAGAACAACCTTAAATGCCTTTTGCATGAACTCACATTTCAAAAAATCCTAGGAAAATAATAATTCATTGATATAGCCTGTGATGGTGAACTGTCTTCAGAGATGGGGCATTTAACTTTTAGGAAAAAATGAATTTTCTTGTAATGAATTCAAATATAGTTGCCTGCTGCTTTCATCCATTGCTACTGGTTCTGCTCATTTAGATCAGACAAAATACACTAAGTCCATCTTCCTCATGTCAAACTTTCAAATAACTGAAATCAAATTTCCATTCCTATGTTAATACATTCTTTTGATTGTGACTATTGAATATAATTATGCATTTAATATTCATTCATTAATTTAATACATGCATATATATATATATATATATGTACACACAAAGTTTTTTCAAGCCTTCTTCTAAATGATCTATATAATGTCACAGGCATATTGTCATTTCTAGAACCAAAGCATCTGGATTTCTAATCCTGTATTTTCTCCATCGAAGTAGAAGAGTATAAAATGTTGTTCCTTTTTTCTCCTTTTTCTACTGGCTTTTTGAGGTATTTTCACTTTATACAAAGTCACTTGTGCATCTAAAATATGTTTCTCAGCTTTCAGTTTTATCAGTACTACCAATAGCCAAATACTTCACATAAATTTTCAAATAGTACTATTAAAATTACATGCTTGAAACAGCTAATCTGCCAACATTGGTGTTATATTTCGTCAAGCTCAGTCCTGTCATGTGTGAAAGGTAGATTATTACAAAATAACTCAAGCATTTGGTTATGGACAACTGGAACAGAATGGCTTCATAGGAAAGAGAAATGCAATGAGGGTATATTGAAGTTGAGCTTAATATAATATAACGGTTTGGCTGCTAGGGAATAGTAGCAACTAGCAGACCAACTCTTTGTGCAGTAATGATACGTGGATCCCAAATTTGATCCCAAATCTATGAGATGAATTAGAACTGCAGAACAATAAATAATGGGACTAATGTATTGTAATCAGTACATGAAAGACAGCTGCATATGGATGCAATATTCAAAGAGCACAACAAATTTACTTGTCTTTCCAACAACACTTGTCTTAATATGAGATCAGTAGATTATGCTGAAGCATAGCAACCAAGCACAAGGCTGACAATATGTTCCTTTAAAAAAAAATCACTACATTTTTCCATAAGAAGCATTGCTTTTAATTGTATGTACAAAAGAAAATTCCTAAGAAATGTTAGCATTTCCTTTTATAAAATGTTTTCCCATATAAATTATCTTGTGCAATGCTACTGGCATTTTTGTGAGCTCTCAGCAATTGAAGTACACAGAAAGCAAATATTCCTGGATTTCCATAGCTAATTACTGTTATGGTAAGGGGAAACATTTCTATATAGCTTTGACTAATATCTTCTGAACTCAGTTGCTTTCCTTAAAGAAGACATCTTCTGAAAATATAGAAAGGTGCTTGCCTGATCCATTTGAGTAGAGAGTGAAAATCTGTTTTGAATTCATGGTGTTTTAACACTCAAACTATATTAAAAATAAAAAGTGAGAATGTGCTCCCTTACAAAAATTGTTTAGTTATGGTTAATGTCAATGATGATTTAGGGATTTATTGAGTGTCTCATGTTACTTGAAATATTGCTCTGGTAAATTTATTCTTGGAGATCACAGCTCTCTTTACTAAGTGTGGAAATGTTCTAGAAAATTCTTCTAGGTGCAACAGTATATTCAGATTACATGAGAGAATTTGGTAAGTTTTATGAGATTTATTTGAAACCACTGAGCTATGAAGAGGGACAGAGAGAGAGAGATTGAGAGAGAGAGAGAGAGAGAGAGAGAGAGAGAGAGAGAGAGAGAGAGAGATCCCTTTAAGAGCCATAACTTGAGGAGGGGGGAAGAGAAGAGAATGCTTTAAAGTCTTCCTACCTCTTCCTTCCTTGGTCTCAGAAGGATCATACCACCTTATAACTATCTAAAGGATTTTAATTTTCCTTCCACTCTGCAGCATCCCTAGAAGACTTGTAAATAATATCAACAATAGTCTCCAAGAGCAAACTCATTGAGACAAAGAAAGATAGCTTCAAGAGTCTTTAAAGAACCCCAGAAATAAACTACACTATTCTTGATGGGTGGATACCTTGTGCAATGCAGGAAAATGATTTTCAGGATCTGAACATAATCCCTTAGGTAAAAATGATTTAAAATGAACCCAGCTTTTCTTGAAATCTGTATGACTCTTGAGGAGATTATTTTTACAAATCATACTAGTCTGTTCTTTTAGCATTCAGTGGTTTCAGCAGTGTCTGACTCTTTGGTATCCCATTTGAAGTTTTCTTAGCAAATATACTGTCATTTCCTTTTCCAGTTCACCTTAAAGTTGTGGAAACTGAGATAAGCAGGGTGAAGTTACTTACCTATAATCACACAGCTAATAAGTGCCGAAGACTAAATTTGAATTCAGGAAGATGAATTTTCCTCTAGGTCCAGCAATCTTTGGATGTAAATGAACAATGCTAAACAAAATTAAAGTATAGCTTATTTTTAAGCTCCACCAAAAGCTTCCTCATCCAAATATTAATTTTTAAGAAAACTTGGCCAAGATTTCAGCGTTATATTTAATTCAGTTTCTTTTTTTTCTAGGAGACAACTCAATAATTCCTCTGCTTATTCTACATTAGTCAATGCCTTCAACTTTTTTTTCTATATAGGTATGAAAATAGCTACCCAGAGGGTCACAGGTTTCTTCTGAGAATTAGTCCATATCCCTCTATCCAAGTCATCATCCCATTTGAATTTGCAACTCTTCTTATTACTACATTTCTCTCATTATTATTTTGTTTTCTCCTTTCTTTTCATTTCCATGATAGTGCTTTCTCCTTTTGCTCTTGCTGCTCTGATCACTCATTAAGCCACATAGTTCTATCTCCTTTGTTATGGGAGCCCCTCAGGTCAGCAACAAGGAGTTCCTCTGGTCCCTTGGCCTGAAACCTTGACTTCCCAGCTCAGCAATGAAGAGCTTGTAATTTTCCATTTTAGCACCCTGCAGTGTTCTAACATCTTGTTTATTAAACCCCTTCTGTCCCTGTTCCAACACCTGTAACCCCAAAGAATGTGCTGTCATATGAGTACTCTGCTTAGCTCTGCCTCCCATAAACGTGGTTACCCCTTTCTCGCCTAAGGTGAGAAATCACTCGATTGGGCAAAGAGTCCCCCCCTCACTTGGGTGGAAAGTCCCTAGGTGAAATATTGACCACGTGTGATAGTAGAGTGTGATAAGGTGGAAACACAGATGTGGTTTTTCACCATTTAGGCTTGCTTGTACCTGTATCAATTTGTTATTTTCTTGGATGCTTCCAGACAATTGACCCTCGATTCCAGCAATTAAATGCTCCTACATTCTAATTGACTTGCCTAAATTCTTGCCAAAAACACACTTTATTCTTTTTTGGTCAGATTCTGACACTGACATTCTTCTCTATATTTACTATCATCTCCCTTGGAAATTTCATTCAGTTGTCAGTTTTGTAAATATTGATCAAAATATTAAGAGCACAGATTTAGATTTAGAAGGATCTAAAATCATTGGATTATAGGTTCAATGCAGGGAGTACTATTAGAGGTCATCTATGACAATCTTCTAAATTTTCCAGAACAGGAAACTGATGCCAAGAAAGGCAAAATATGGGCAGCTAGGTGGCATAGTGGATAGAGCACTGGCCCTGGAGTCAGAAGTACCTGGGTTCAAAAATGGTCTCAGATATTTAATAATTACCTAGCTGTGTGGCCTTGGGCAAGCCACTTAACCCCATTTGCCTTACAAAAAAAAAAAAAAACCTAAAAAAAGGCAAAATAACTTGCTCATCTTCATTCTAGTGATGAATCAAAGAGAAAGGATTTAAATTTATGTCCACTGAATGTATAAAACCCCAAACCCTGATAAGGTCAAGTTTGCATCTGCAGTTTCCTGTTGTACGGAACATATCTTCCTACGCCTAAAAATCTGACATTCCTCTCTAGTATCCCTACCATCATGATTGTGTAAATATTCTTTGAACCTTCAGTTGAAATCCCCATGCTCCTCCTTATTCTTCTCTATGTCTGTCTCTGTCTCTGTCTCTGTCTGTCTCTCTGTCTCTCTGTCTCTCTGTCTCTCTCTCTCTCTCTCTCTCTCTCTCTCTCTCTCTCTCTCTCTGTCTCTCTCTCTCCCGATCTGTCTGTCTCTCTGTCTCTCCCTCCTTCACTTCTCCACACCAAATATACTCACAATCAGTATTACTTTCAGAATATCTCATTTGTCTCTTCTTCACTCATACTGCCATCATCTTAGTTGAACTCCTGATAAGCAGGTGATTTGACAGTCATAGAAGCCTGTTATGTGCACTCCCTGATTTAAGTTAACCCTAATTCTTCACATTATGCTGTTCTCCTCTAACCACAGAATTTTGGCAATTTCCATTGCCTAAAGAATAAAATAAAATATTTCAATGGTTAGATTTCAGGACTTGAAGTCAGGAAATCTCATCTTCCTATGTTCAAGCTCCTTTAGTTTACAATACCCTTCAGAGTCTAACTGAAACTTAATTTCACTTTCTCCTCTTCATATCCTTTATGTTACAAATTAGTCTACTAACTTTTTCCAAGTTGTCCTATGCCCTCTCTCATCTCCAAATGTGCTAACAAGTTTTTCACCTTTTCTTGGAATTAATATTTTCTTCATATCTACATGCTAAATTCTTTCTTTTCTTTCAAGTCTTCTCTCTTTTAGGAAGTCTGCTCTGATAAGATAATTTAAAATTATCCTCCAGATTTTTTACCTGAATTTTTTCTTGTACTTCATAGAAGAATAGGATTTTAGATTTAAGGGACAACTACTGATCATTTTCTCAATTCTTAAGTAAAAATAACTACTTCAACATTATTTTTCTGCCTGATCTGAAATTCTGAGATTCCCCCTCGCCCCCCCCCAAAAAATTGTTAGATTTGTAGAGATAAATTATGTCATCCTTTGTCTCAATTCTTATCTAGGCCTTAGTCATTGAATAGACATTGCCTCAGACAAATGCAGAACTTGGAAAAAGGATTAATTTTGAAGTGTCAAGGTCACACTGGATCTTGGACTATCTTGTGATTTTTGTTTTGACACTGAATTCTGATGACTCAGGAGGACAGAGTGAGGCTTATGACTTTTTATAGCTCTGTTTCACTTAAATCCAATTCATGAGAAAGTCACGATATCACTATCTTGATGTTATTGGTCCTCTTTGAGAACAAAGGGCAAAGAACAAATACTAATGAAGTAAGCTGCTAAGGGATCATCAACTAGCTTTTACTTGAAGATGTCCAATTAAGAGGAACTTTCTATTTTTAGAACCAGTCCATTACACTTTTGTACAAATCCAAATGTGGAACAGTTGTAGGGTTTGTTTGTTTTTGGTTTTTTTTTCTGACATCAGATCTAAATATCTATTTGCCTCTTTCAATATCCATTGTTGCTCATTATTCCCCCAAGACTAATCAGATTTATTTGAAACCTTATTTCATATGATGACTCTTTAAATACTTCAAGTCAATAGATATCAAATTATTTTCTGAATCTTTTCTTCCAGCCTAAATATATACAGATGCTTCAACATATTGCATTGTCTCGATTGCAGGACTTGAAGTCAGGAAGTCTCATTATCCAGAGTTCAAATTCATCCTCACACAATTACCTAGACAAGACATTTAACCTTTATGTCCCTGGGCAAACCACTCAACTCTGATTGCCTTAGTTCTTCATCTTACAGATGAACTGGAGAAAGAAATGACAAGTGACTCCTTTATTTTTGTCAAGAAAATCCCAAATGAGGTCAACAAAAGTAAGACAGAACTGAAGTGACTAAATACCAATATTCATATGACAAAAGCTCAATACTTTGCACCATGTAGATATTGTTCAGGTTATCAATAGTATCTATGTAAATTGTGTTACATTAGAATGAACTTACTACATCAGTTGATTTGTGACTAAGACAGAAAATAGGAGGACTACTATGACCTCTTTATTATTGAAAATTAAGCCTTTCTAAATTTATCTGATTGCATTAGATTTATGAAGTACTACAGCAAATGGTTGACGTATATTATTTTTTCACCAAAGATATTTGGTAGACAAATTTTTCACCAAGAATGCCTTTATTCCCTACTTCAGTGTCCTTAATTTATCCCTATTAGATTCATTTTACTAGAGTTAGTACAATATTTCAGACTATGAAGATCTTTTTGGTTTCTGATTTTCCTCAAATGTATTAGCTTGTTTTTTTAGCTTTGTATCATCTGTTAATTTTATGAGTATTCCATCTATTTCTCTATTCAAATCATTGAAAAAATCATTAAATAGTAAAGGTTCATGCAGAGTTCATTAAGACATTCATAATAACTACTCTTTGAGCACATCATTTAATCAGTTCTGAATTGGTTTTGTTATATTTCCAATTTTTTATTTGACACTAAAATTTTAGAGCTTTGCAGTGGCCCTTGTGACCATGATAGGCTTTTTCTCTCAAAAGTCTGCAGTTATATTGTCAAATTTCCTCTGTCTAGAAATGAGGTCTCCTTCACATTAGAAAGAAGGATGGGGGACAATAATGTTTAAGTGGATTTAAACTCATGTCATGGCATTGGATTTGCTAGTGAAGCTTCATTAACTGAAGTTCAGAGGTGCTGAGTTCAGGGTCAGTGATCATCTGAAGATTTTTATTTTTTATTTTTAGGTTTTTGCAAGGCAAATGGTGTTAAGTGGCATGCTCAAGGCCACACAGCTAGGTAATTATTAAAATGATTAAGTTTCTGAGACCGGATTTAAACCCAGGTACTCCTGACTCCAGAGCCAGTGCTTTTATCCACTGTGTCACCTAGCCACCCCCATGTTTTTTAAAATATTTTATTGAATTCTTAATTTCCTAGACCTTGATGTTACCTTTATATTTGGCATGAGAATTTTGAAAGATCATTAGAGATCAGAAAAAAAATGTATAGGTCTCCTTTTTGCTCAAATTTGCTTTCTCTCCAACTTTTCCAAAGAATCCTTCAAAATACTTCATCAAATGCTATGCTCAAATTTAAGTAAACTGGATTCCATTTCTCTACTTGCTCAAGAATTGGATTTAAGTGAAGCTACACAAAGTAATAAACCTCACTTTCTCCTACTGAGTCATCAGAGTTCAGTGTTAAAATAAAAGTCATGACAATAGTCCAAGATCCAGGATAGCCTTGACATTTCTTTTTTTTTTTAGGTTTTTGCAAGGCAATGGGGTTAAGTGACTTGCCCAAGGCCACACAATTAAGTAATTATTAAGTGTCTGAGGCCGGATTTGAACTCAGGTACTCCTGAGTCTAGAGCTGGTGCTCTATCCACTGCCCCACCTAGCCACCCCAACCTTGACATTTCTACTAAAAAAATAAAGTTACTCTATCCTGACTTCTCTACTATGTTGAATGCTAGGTCTTTGCATTGCTTTAATCAAGTGCTTTAGAATTTTCCCAAGAATCAAAGTAAAATGCATTGACCTATAATTTTATTACTTAAAATATTTTGTTAATCATTACATAACTTACAGTACATACATTGTATGATGACTATACATTTTCTTTTCTCCTCCTCAGAAAGTTATTCCTCATAGAAAACATTTAAAAAGAGAGAATAAAAACAATTCTGAAATATAATCAATGCATTATCAATTAATACAGTCTATGCAAAGTTCCAAACTTAAACCACTCCAATTCTGCAATGAAAGGTAAGAGAAACATTTTTAACCCATTGTTCTCTTTGGTTTCTAAACTCCATTCTTTTAATCTATCTTTTTGATTAAAAAATAAGAATATTTGTGGTATCCTGTGGCATTACTATGACTTTGTATTATCTTTCAAATATCATCTTTGATATTAGTGACCTAATGATATTAGTAACCTTTTTTGTAGCTATACGTTTTCTGATCTATGAAGTGATACATTTGTCTCCCAGTAAAGTACCTCAGTACTATATGGTTGAAGAATAAGGTTAAATATTTATTTTGTTTAAGATTGTTTTTCTTCCATCTCTCCAAGAGATTTATAAAAATGTGGTTAAAATGAATTTGTCTCTGTTGCAATTTTACCCAGTTAAGACAAAGGTGGAGTTCACAGAAGATTAAGTTGTTTCATTGCTGTTGAGGTATTGGGACTACAATGACCATAGAAATGCAATCATCACCTGGAATATAACCATTCTCTACTGTCAGCTATAATGAAAGTTTGCTTCCACTGTCAAGTCAACTTTAGTGACTTGTTGTAAAGTCCCTATTAGATTACAAACTTCTGGAGAGCAAGAGTCATTGCTATTCTTCATTGCATTCCCCAATACCTAGCACATTTGTTTCCTTGTATATTATATTTGTTTGGTAGATATTTGTTTTGTAATGAAATTAGAGCCATCAAAAGGGTCATGGAAGGGGTGGCTAGGTGGTGCAGTGGATAGAGCACCAGCTCTGGAGTCAGAAGTACCTGAGTTCAAATCCGGCCTCAGACACTTAATAATTACCTAGCTGTGTGGTCTTGGGCAAGCCATTTAACCCCATTGCCTAGCAAAAACTTAAAAAAATGGTCATAGAAGAAGAGATTTCATTAGAGGTCTTATTGGAGATGAATGGTAAATAATATAATTGGATAATGGGAAAATGGTGGCTAATGGCAATGGAAATACTTGCAGTGACAGCCAAGAT
This sequence comes from Macrotis lagotis, assembly GCF_037893015.1. Classification (NCBI taxonomy): domain Eukaryota; kingdom Metazoa; phylum Chordata; class Mammalia; order Peramelemorphia; family Peramelidae; genus Macrotis; species Macrotis lagotis. Next base: position 471,839,746 of record NC_133658.1, on the reverse strand, counting down.
AATTACTAGAATGAAGATTGTTTCATAGAGTGAGATCAAGAAATGCCAGTTATGCTCAACAGGGGCAAAGACTTGAGAGTACAACAAGTTTCCACCACTTTAAGAGAGTTATTCCTAAGGGACAATTATTAAAATTCCTACAAAGAGATAAAAGAACTCTGGGAGTTGCAAAATATCCTCTATCCCAATACTTCCCTACATGAGTCCTTCATTACCTTTGTACTTTAAATTTAACTTGTGAGTGCAAGGGAAGAATACTTCTCTGGTCCAGAGAGCAGTGTATAGAGGAAAACTCTTATTATCTTTCTGAAAAAATCAATTTTCTAAAATGTCATGGAAATAATTTTAATGGTTAAAATTTAGGAGCAACTCAGGAACTTTCAAGAGAGTAGTAGTGGGTCATCCTTTGCAGAACTCAGCCTATGAGTTTTCATGCCCAATAAGAAAAGTGGACCAAGTGAATTATTTGTTGAATGGAAAAAACTAAAGATAAATGGAGAGCAAGAAAATAAAACAAAGGGAAAATAATGCAGAAATGACTATTATGTTTGACTTTTTAAACTATCGACCATAACTGATTTTGTTTATCTCAGTTTGGTTCAAGTTGGAGCTAACTGACAATTGTTTGGTCCTCTAGAGAGTTACAAGCGTATATCTAAATTGGTCTACAGGGGCTTAGCTTAGGTTTAATCTTCTACGATTCAGATATGATCAAAAGCAGTACCACCTCTCCTCTAGCACTACCATCATCTACTTGGAAGCTAAATCTTGCCTTTATCTTCTTGTAGTTCTGAAGTGAGACTTCCGTTTCTTCTGCATGCATCTTAATTATCTCCTTAAACCATCAGCAGTCATAGGTATTTGAAGACGTAGTCATATTTTTCCTGCTCAAGTCAAAGTAAGGATATAATTAATTAAGGAAGAATTTAAATTCATTTCCCCCTTTGTTTCTACTATAAAATATAAATGTCTTAATTTCAAATTCTCTATGTTGACAGACTTAAAATTTATATCGATTTCCTTTTCAGATTGCTTTGAATGTCAGAGTCATAGTATTCTCAAGCATTAAATAACTTTCAATCTGCATACTCAGCGTGAATAACATATGTTTAATTTATTCCTTGTTTGTTCACAATATTGAAATAAGAAAAAAGATGGGGGGAACCATGCCTGTTTTCTTAAGAGACAGGTCTAGAACATTTAATGAGACAAAGTGTTTTTTTGTGGATAAGAAAGATTCATGCATTCATTCAATAACATTTTAAAAACATTCAAAATATGTATACAGATTTTATTTTTAATGAACAAATATTTGCTTTAAATAAATGTTTCATAATTACTTAAAATATTTAAGTCATTTATGTTGACTTTCTGTAGAAGGAAGAATACTTTCTCAGTCACTTTCCTTATTAGTTTAGAAGAGAAAACATCATTTGTAGAAATATCTATATTATAATTGCATAGAAATTATATGAATGATATGGTATACTAATTTAAAGCAGAGAGAGATCATTTCAGTTAGGCAGATTAGGAAGGGTTTAAAGGATATTATAGCATTGTAGTTATTATTGAAATATAGGAATGATTCAACCCATTTGACTAGAGGCAGTGGAAGAGATGGATGCATGTTCAATTGTTTAACAGAAGACTTAGGGTAAAAATTTCTGAACTAAGAAAGTAAGGTTTTGAACCTTAGTCCCTAATAATTATCTGTGGTTTTTAGGGGCAGAGCCAGAAATTATTAACAGAGACTCTTATGTAGCATAAAGTCCTCACCAAAATTTTCCATAATGGATTATAATAAGAAGACTCTAAGAACATAGATTTCCAAGGAGGAGGAAAACATTGAAACATTTTAAATATATATATATATATATATATATATATATATATATATATATATATATATATATATATATATATATGTACTATGTCTCTTCTACCATGAAAGTCATATAGAATTATGCCTAATTCATTTAATTTTTTCAAGAACTTCAATCATCTACTCTCTCCCTGTGTTCCAAGTTTTTTATTGGGTCTCGAGTGCTTTCATTAAACAAATGAATCTCCATAAAGCCTTCATAATAACACCTTGTTTCAACTTCCTATAATCTCCACTACACAGGATCCAATGTTCAGCATTGTATTCTAATTCAAACAAGGTGTATGCACTCTTTGCCATAGAGATATAGAGATTTAATAATCACTTTCCATTGTTTGTGGAATGGAAAACATCCATTTCCTAGCATTTTCTTTCCAAAATCTGTAGTGTAGTGGGGTCCTCTGTAGTTGTCTCTAATAAATTAAATTCCTTACCAAATAAGAGGCATAGAAATCTTCAAATACCACAGTGAATGATGTCTTCAGTCACTACTGTAAAAATCTTTTGATTAAATAGTACTGCTCATGTTTAGTTTTGTTTTGGCCACAATTCCTGTGGGAAGGTGGGTGGGGGTTACTCTCATTATGATCACAGGAATTCAGGAAAACAAATTTAAGCAGAAAGAGTAAGGAAAAGCTAAATCTTTGAACTTTATGATAGTCCTAGTTTAGAAGTCACAATGTTCATTTGCCAAATTAAACTCCTCTGAATATTCATCCTCTAAAGTTTGAGAGTCTGAATATTGAAATAGTTAAGTGATCTAGTTAGAATGGTCTCTAGGTTTGTCATTCTTTATTATTTCCCTAATCTCATCCCTGCCTTAATACTTATTGAGTGTCCTGAATTCCCCTTAGAAAGTGGTGTTAAAATGCATCAATACTAGTAATTGCTGAGTTTCTGGAATGTGTGGTCAATTATAAATAGGCAGACAACACAGGCAACCAGAAAAGTTGAACAATCAATGGGAATTTATTTTGTATTATTGTCGGCAAGGTGAGAAATCTGTAAGAAATGGCATCGGTGGACTTCGAGTGAAGATGGCAGAAAGTAGACAGGCACTGTGCTAAGGTATCCTGGCTTCCCATGAGAAATAATAAGAAAGAAAACTCTTAACAGAAAACCAATGGTCAAATCCTAAAAAGAGAAGGTAAAAGAAGAACATCTACCCAAAGATCTATGTCTAGGGATGCTGGGTGAGCTGGGGACCAGAGAGCAGAGAGTCAGCAGGGGAGACGTGAGAACCAGACTAACCTAAGATCACCTGTGGAGGCTTGACTGTAGGATCCAGGATCCAAGGCTGCAGAGTCTTGGCTGAGGGAGCAGAGCTCTGGGCAGCCCCAGCAAAGAGTTGCAGAGTGTGGCTAGACATCAATCTGCTCAGCTCAAGACTGTGAGCTCTATACTTTCAGCAGAGCTCACTTCCCAGAATGAACACAATAACTGCCTCCCCCTTCCCCAACCTCCCAGGCTCAGGTGTGGGCAGCAATGCTCCTTCAGTTGAATAGGGTGCTTATCATTCTCACTTTAGGGCACAATCCACATTTTTCAAGGATAATTCAGACCCTGATGCTCCCCCCTTCCCCAGGCCTCAGGAGAGGGCCTTAAATCAAGACTGGAGACATCCCAGAGAAAGTAATCAGCACCTCCTACTGGCTGACCCACTTGGAGTTACTAAACCTATATAGCAAAGCCTATAGGGTTTTGAAAACCAAACATCTGTGAGACAGTCCCTTGCCCAATACCAATACAATATCCTAGGAAAATGAAGAAAGGCCAGCAAAAAAGGTGGGGCATGGAAAACTATTTTGAAACAAGAGATCCTAAGACAGAGAGATCTAGAAATTCTGAGGAGAATATGATATGAATTGGAATTCATTCCAGAAAGACTTCTTAGAATAAATTAGGAAGGAGTTAAAAATCAATTGGAAAAATTGGGAAAAGAAACTCAAGATAAAATTAACACTTTGCAAAAAGAAAATTAATATCTTGCAACAAAGAAAGAAATCCTTGGAAAATACAATTGTACAAATAGAAAATAAGAATAGATCTCTCAAAAGCTCAATTGGACAAATGTAAAACTCCAAAAATAGAACTGACCAACTGGAAAAGGAGTTGCCAAAAGGTAAATGAAGAAAATTCTTCTCTAAAAAAATGAATGGAATCTGTGGGAACTAACGACTTCATGAGACAATAAGAATTTATTAAGCAAAGCCAGACAATTAAAAAATAGACAAACATGCAAAATACCTCATAAGCAAAACCACTGACCTCGAGAACAGAACCAGTACAGACAACTTATGGATACTGGGCTTCCTGAAAATATTGAAGAGAAAACAAAGCCTGTAATTAATATTGCAGGATTTAATGATAGAAAACTGCCCTGATACCATGGAACCAGAGGGTAAAATAATTATTGAAGAAATATATCAATCCCCTCTGGAAAGAGATCCTAAAATGAAAACAACAAGAAATGTGAGACCAAATTCCAGAACTATCAGATAAAAGAGAAAATCATGCAAGCAGCCATAAAGAAAGAATTTAAATACCAAGGAGCCACAGTAAGAATTACACAGAACCTGGCAGCATCAATATTAAAGGATTGAAGAGACTGGAACAAGATATTCCAAAGAGCAAGGGAGTACTAAAAGGGGAAAAGGGGAGAAGGGGGGGCGGTGACAGGGAGGAGAAGAAAAAAGGCAAATAACAGAAGAAAGGTAAGGGAAAAGAGAAAAAGGGAAAGGGGAAAGAAAGGGGAGTGGCTTGGAAAAAATACTGAGGAATACAGGTAAAGGGGAGAAAGGGAAAAATACAAATAGAGGGAAGATATGGAGGGCAATAAAGAGTTAGTAATTATAACTTTGAATGGAATGGGATGAACTCTTCCTTAAAATGTAAGTGAATAGCAGAGTGGGTTAAAAACCAGAATCCTACAATATGCTGTTACAAGAAATTTATGTGTGGGGTGGCTAGGTGGTGTAGTGGATAAAGCACCAGCCTTGGAGTCAGAAATACCTGGGTTCAAATCCAGTCTCAGACACTTAATAATTACCTAGCTGTGTGGCCTTGGGCAAGCCACTTAACCCAATTGCCTTGCACAAATCTAAAAAAAAATAAATAAATTCATTTGAAGCAGAGAGATACATATAGAGTAAATGTAAAAGTTTGGAGCAAAATATATTATGCTTCAGCTAAAGTGAAAAAATCGAGGGTAGCAATCCTTATTTCAGACAAAGCAGCTGCAAAAATAGATAGCCTTAAAAGAGATAAGGAAGGACACTATATCCTGCTGAAAGGTACCATAGGCAATAAAGTAATTTCAACACTAAATTTGTATACACCCAATGATATAGCATCCAAATTCCTAAAGAAGAAGTTGAAGGAGTTACAGGAAGATGTAGAAAGAAAAGTCTGCTAATGGCAGAACTCAACCTCTCACTTTCAGATTTAGATTAATTGAATCATAAAGTAAGCAAAAAAGAATTAGGTAAATGGGTTCTTAGAAAACACAATATGGTAGACTTATGGAGGAAATTAATAGCAATAGAAAGGAATACACCTTTTTTCTGCAATACATGGCACTTACACAAAAATTGACCATGTACTAGGGCATAAGAACCTAATAATCAATTTCAGAAAGGCAGAAATAGTGAATACATCTTTCTAAGATCTTAATGCAATAAAAATTATATACAATATTGGGCCAGGGAGATATAGACCCAGAAATAATTGGAAACTGAATAACCACATTTTAAAGAATGAATGAGAGGGCAGCTAGGTGGCATAGTAGATAAAATCACTGGCCTTGGAGTCAGGAGTACCTGGGTTCAAATCCGGTCTCAGACACTTTTAATAATTACCTAGCTGTTTGGCCTTGGGTAAGCCACTTAACCCCTTTTGCCTTGCAAAAAAACTAAAAAAAAAAACCCAAAAAACAAACAAAAAAAAGAATGAGTGGATCAAACAGCAAATTATAGAAAGAATTAATTATTTTATCCTTGATAATGAAAATAATGCAACGACATACCAAAATCTATGGGATTCATACAGAGTCAATGTCAGGGGATTTATTATATCATTAAATGCTTACATGAATAAATTAGAGAAAGAGGAAGTCAATGAATTAAATATAGAACTAAAAAAATAAAGAACAAATTAAAAACCCCTAATTGAATACTAAATAAGAAATTCCAAAAATTAAAGGAGAAATTAATAAAATTGAAAGCAGAAAAACTATTCAATTAATAAATAAAACCAACAATTGGATTTTATGAAAAAAAAACAATATAATTAATAAAACACTGGTCAATTTGACTAAAAAAAAGAAAGAAGAAAATCAAATTGCTATTATCATAAATGATAAATGTGAAATCACCACCAATGAGGAGGAAATTAAAATAATAATTTGGAATTATCTTGCCCAACTCTATGCCAATAAATTAGACAATCTAAGTGAAATGGATGAATAAAATTAACAAAAATATAAGTTGCCCAGGTTAAATGAAGGGGAGAATAAATATCTAAACAGCCCTCTCTCAGAAAAAGAAGTTCAACAAACCAATATTGAACTCCGTAAGAAAAATATCTGCAGGGCCTGATGGATTCACAAGTGAATTCTACTAAACATCTAAGGAACAATTGGCTCCAATTCTATATAAATTCTTGGGAAAAATAGGATAAGATGGAACTCTGCCTAACTCTTTCTATGACACCAATATGGTACTGATACCCAAACCAGGAAGAGTTAAAACAGAGAAAGAAAATTATAGACCTATCTGCCTGATGCAAAAATTTTTTTAAGAGAAATTTTTATTTATTTATTTATTGTAGATTTTTGCAAAGCAATGGGGGTTAAGTGGCTTGCCCAAGGCCACACAGCTAGGTAATTATTAAGTGTCTGAAGCTGGATTTGAACCCAGGTACTCCTGACTCCAGGGCTGGTGCTTTATCCACTGTGCCACCTGGCCTCCCCGAAAAATCTTAAATAAAATATTAGCAAAGTGATTGCAATAAGCTATCAGTAGGATAATACATTATGACCAAGTGGGATTTATTCCAGGAATGCAGGTTTTGTTCAATATTAGCAAAACTGTTAGTATAATTAATTATATCAACAACAAAACTATCAGAAATTATATGATTATATCAATAGATTCTGAAAAAGCTTTTGACAAGATACAGTACCAATTCCTACTAAAGACACTAGAGAATGTAGGAATAAATGGACTGTTCCTTAGAATAATAATCAGTATCTATCTGAAACTATCAACAAACATATTCAACATAGAGAGGCTAGAGACATTCCCAATAAGATCAGGGGTGAAACAAGGATGCCCATTATCACCACTACTATTCAATATTGTATTAGAAATGTAAACTTCAGCAATAATAGAAGAAAAAGTAATTGAATGAATTAGAATTGGGAAGGAAGAGCCAAAACTCTCATTCATTGCAGATGAAGGGATGGTATTCCTAGAGAGTCCCAAGAAATTATACAAAAAACTACTGGAAACAATTATCAACTTTAGCAAAATTGCAGGATATAAAATAAATCCTCATAAATCCTCAACTTTTCTATATTTGTCTATCAAGATACAGCCGAAAGGGCTAAAAAGATAAATCCTACTCAAAGTAATCTCAGACACTATAAAATAACTGGGAGTCTATTTGCCAAGGCAGACTCAGAAACTTTTTGAAAACAATTATAAAATACTTCTCACATAAATAAAACCAGATTTAAATAACTGGGCATACATCAACTGCTCATGGATAGTCGAGTTAATATAATAAAAATGACAATTCAACCAAATCTAAACAACCTGTTTAGTGCCCTACCAAAAAAAATTCCAGAAATTTACTTTAATGCGTTAGAAAAAGTGGTAAATAAATTTATATGGAGAAATTAAATTCAAGAATTTCCAGGGATTCAATGAAAAAGAGTGCAAAAGAAAGTGGCTTAGCCCTACTGGAACTCAAATTTTATTAGTCATCAGTCATCAGCCATCATCCGTTATTGGCTAAGAAACAGAATGTTAGACCAGAGGAATAGACTAGGTGCAAAAGCAGAAAGTGTCCAAAGTTTCCAAAGAGTCCAGCTATTGAGATAAAAACTCTCTCTTCAATAAGAACTGATGGGAAAATTGGAAGTTTTTATGGAAGAAATGTAGATTGGATCAACCCCACCTACACTATACCAAGCTAAGATCAAAGTGGATATAGGATTTAGACATTAAAAGCAATATTATAAGCAAACTGGAAAATCAAAGTTTAGTTTACTTGTCAGATCTATGGAAAGGGAAGCAGTTTATGACCAAAGAAAAGATGAAGAACATCACTAAGAACAAACATTTTGATCTCAATTACATTAAATTAAAAATATTTTGTGCAGACAAAACCATTGTAAACAAGATCAAAAGAATTATAGTAAATGGGGAAACAATCTTTACCACTAGTCTTTCTGACAAAAGGCTCATTTCTAAAATATATAGAGAACTAAATCAAATTAAAAAAAGATACCATTCCACAATTGACAAATGGTCAAAGGCATTTTACAGATGAGATCAAAGTGATCCATAATCATATGAAAAACTGATCTAAATCATCATTTTTAGTGAAATGCAAATTAAAGCATCTCTGAGGTACAACCTCACAACTCTCTGACAGACCAATATGAACAGAAAGGACAATGATCAATGTTGGAAGGGATGGGGGAAATCTGGGACACTAATACATAGTTGGTGGGGCTGTGAACTCATCCAGCCTTTCTGGAGAGCAGTCTGGAACTATGCCCAAAGGATAGCAAAAATGTGCATATCCTTTGATCCAGCAATACCACTACTGGGCCTATACCTTTAAGAGATTATCAAAAAAGGTAAAATCATCATTTGTACAAAAATATTAATAGCAGTACTATTTGTGGTGGCAAAGAATTGGAAATCAAGTAAATGTCCTTCAATTGGGGAATGACTTAGCAAACTGTGGTATATGTGTATGTCATGGAACACTATTGTATTAGAAAGCAGGAGGGACAGGAATTGAGGGAAACCTAAAGGAATTTGCATGAACTGATGCTGAGTGAGATGATCAGAATCAGAAGAACACTGTATACCCTAACAGGAACATGGGGGTGATGATCAACCTTGATGGACTTGCTAATTCCATCATTGAAACAATCAGGCACAATTCTGGGCTATCTGTGATAGAGAATACCATCTGTATCCAGAGAAAGAGCTGCGTAGTTTGACCAAGGAGTATTATCTTTAATTTAGAAAACAAAAGTGATAAATTATTGTCTGATCTTGCTATCTCTTTTACTACCTGTTTCTTCCTTAATCCATTTTAACTCTGTTTACTTTATCATTTTGTCCACATTTTCCTTTATTTTTGAAAAAACTATTGTGATAGTCTATTAAGGGATCAGCTAAACTTTAAATGAATTATACTTATAGCTTTTTTTCCTTTAAAAAATGAATCAACTAGGGGTGGCTAGGTGGTGTAGTGGATAAAGCACCGGCCCTGGAGTCAGGAGTTCCTGGGTTCAAATCAGGTCTCAGACATTTAATAATTACCTAGCTGTGTGGCCTTGGGCAAGACACTTAACCCCATTTGCCTTGCAAAAACCTGAAAAAAATGAATCAACTAGAATGATAAATTCTGATAGAAGTACTACTCACTACTTCATCACTGCTTCTATTCCTAGATCTTAATTAATAACCTTTTAAATTATTCATTTAGAGTTTTCCTAGGCATAAAAGTCAACTTCATTGCCTTATAATTTTAGCCCTTGTTGCCTCTTGTCATTATTGTAATTGTAATTGTTGTTATGGTTCTTTCTACTTCTTTTAATTCTTCTTCAACTGGAACATTTGTTTATCTTCATGCTTAAAATAATTCCTTTGCATTTGCATTCATTTATAGAAGACAATTGTTCAGTGTTCACATTTCATCTTTTTTTTTAATTTACAGGTGTATATGAGACTTGAAGTTAACAAGGAAAAACACATATTTACTTATCTCTAGTAAAAAAAAATATAAACAACCCACAAAGTTTAAACCATTTTATTATGGTGCAAATGAATTTACACAAGACATTCAGGGGAAAATGATTTTCCTTTGCAGAGAAAACAAAGGGAAAAGATGATTGAAAAAATTGTGTCTTCTCTCTTTTATCAGTTATCAGTTCACCCAGACTGATTACTATTTCTGTCCATACTTTCAGTTTCCTTTTTCATTTATTGTAATATCTGTCCCTGCAGAAATACATTAAGACTCAGGGATTTCCTTTTCAACTTATACATTGCCATCATCATCATCATCATCATCATCATCATCATCATCATCATCATCATAATCACCTAGTTCACCAAACCTAATAGATATAAGTTTTTGTACTCAATTAAGTTCTTTTCTGCTTGTGTTTACCTGTATATAACACATGTATGTATGTATGTGTATTTATATTTAAATATATTTGCATATATATAGAAGTGTATTTGAATTCACAGATAATAATGTATTGAATTAAAAATAAACTTAAATTACTTCAATAAAAATGGTTGAAGGAACATTTAATATCTCTGATAACTTTACAAAAATTAATGTGCTTATTTGGGAGAAATTTAACTTGAGTATAATTTGTAGTCACTGAAAGACAAGCTTCTAATTTTAAAAAATGCCTTTAAAAAGTCATGGAGAGATCATGGTCATTGTCATATTAGACCCCAGCTGGGGTTTTTTAGAAAAAAGATATGAGATCGCTTTGCCATTTCCTTCTTAAGCTGATTTTGGAGTTTATAAAATCAGGGCAAAAAAGGGTTAAATGACTTGCCAAGGGTCACACAGGTAGTAAGTGTTTGAAGTAGGATTTGAACTAAACTTCTCCTGATTTCAGATCCAGCACTCTCTCCACTACACTAGCTAGCTGTCTTTTCGAGCACTGGATTAAATAAAAGTCATCGTTTTTCTTAATTATTTAAATATCTTATTTGATTTTTACAAATTTATACAATGGTAGTTTTTTACAAAATACTTTTTTGCAAGGTTTTGACTTTAATAATATTTCCCTCCCTGTCTTCTCTTCCTCTTTACCACAAAGGAAAGCAATTATATATCTATATCTATATCTATCTATCTATCTATCTATCTATCTATCTAGCTATCTAGCTATCTAGCTATCTAGCTATCTAGCTATCTAGCTATCTAGCTATCTAGCTATCTAGCTATCTAGCTATCTATATTACCTGTACAACTATGCTAAACATAGAAAATGAATGTGTTATATGAAAGTAGAATCAGATTCAAGAGGATGAAAGAAATCATTAGAAATAAGAGATTTACATACTACATATAACAACTTTAACAAATTGAAGATGATGGGGAAGTTAGGTGGAACATGGATACAGTACCAACCCTGGAGTCAGTAGGACCAAAGTTCAAATCTTATCTCATATACTTAATAATTGTATAGCTGTGTGGCCTTGGGCAAGTCACTTAATGACATTGCCTTAAACAAATAAAATTTAAAAAAATAAATTGAAGATAATAAGCTTTGGTACTCATATAAAGTCAACAGATCCTTCTTGAGATCTGGATGGTATGTTTTCTCACAATTCCCTTAAAATTTTCTTTGATTATTGTGTGCTGAAATGAACAAATCTATCAGGACTTATCATCACCCCATGTTGTTAGTGTCTATAATGTTCTCCTGGTTGTGTTCATCTCTCTCAGGATCAATTCGTTCAGGTATTTCATGGCTATTCTGAAATTCCACCCTTCGTGATTTTTTATAGAACAAAGTGTTCCATCACATACATGTGCCACAATTAGTTCAGTCATTTTCTGATTAATGGACATTCCCTGAATTTACAATTTTTACCACTACAAGAAAAATTGATGAATAATTTTGTACATGTGGGATTCTTGTCATTCAGGACACAGATCTGGTAGTGGTATTGCTGGATCAAAGGGTATGCACATTTTTTCCAAATTGCTCTCCAGAAAGGTTGGATCAGTTCACAACACCACCAACAATGCATTAGTGTTCCACTTTTCTCTCATCCCCTGTCATATTGATCATAATCCTTTAATATTCATTTTAGTCAATCTGAAAGATATGAGGTGGTACCTAAGAGATAATTTAATTTGTATTTCTCTAATCAATAATGATTGACAACAATTTTCATATGACTATAGATAGCTTTGATTTCTTGTTCTGAGAATTACATTTCCATACCCTTTGATCATTTATTATTTGGGAGTAGACTTTTTAAAAAATAAATTTTACTCAATTCCCTCTCTATATTTTTTGTTTTATTTTATTTTTATTGTTTTTTGCAAGAAAATAGGGATAAGTGACTTGTCCATGTCACATAGGTAATTTTTAAGTGTCTGTGGTTATATTTAAACTCAGATCCTCCTGACTCCATGGTGGGTACTCTATACATTGTGCCACCTAATTGCCCTCTCTATATATATTATAGTAATGAGTCAATGTCAGAAACACTAGTTGTATAAACTTTTTCCCAATTTGCTACATTCCTTTTGATTTTTATTACAGTGGTTTCATTTATGCAAGAATTTTTAATTCAATGCAACATTATCCAGTTTGTTTTTTATAATGTTCTCCATCTCACCTTTGGTCATAAAATGCCCTCTGTCCATACTTCTGACAGGTAAAACTATTCCTTGTTTTCTTAATTGGCTTATAATATTATCTTTTATGTCTAAATCCTGAAACCATTTTAACCTTATCTTGATATAGAGTGTGAGATGCTGGTCTATACCTAGTTTCTGCTATACTATCTTCCAGTTTTCCCAGCAGTTTTTATCAAAGAGTGAGTTCTTATCCCAGAAGGGCTCTTTGGATTTATCAGACATAGGTTATTACAGTCATTTCCTATCTCTTGTGTGCCTAATCTATTCTACTGATTCTTGCACTGATCCACCACTCTATTTCTTAGCTAGTATCAGACAGATGACTGATGACTGATGCTTTATAATATAATTTTAGATCTGGGATGGCTAGGCTCCCTTCATTTGTTTTCTTTTTGCATTAATTCCTTTGATATTCGTGTCCTTTTGTTCCACCAAATAAATTTTGCTACTATTTTTTCTAGCTTTCAAAAGTTTTTTTTGGAAGTTTGATTGTTATGACATTGAATAAATAATTTAATTTAGGCAGAATTTTCAGTATTATTATATTTGCTCGACCTACCTATGAGCAATTGTTATTACCCAGTTATTTATATGAAATTTTGTTTGTGTAATGAGTGTTTTATAATCCTTTTCATGGTTTCTGATTCTACCTTGGCAGGTAGACTCCCAAGTACTTTATGTTGTCTGAAGTTATTTTAAATAGTATTTCTCTTTCTATCTCTTGTTGATGCTATATCTTGTTGCATATATATATATATATATATATATATATATATATATATATATGTATATATGCTGTGGATTTATTTTATACCTTGTGAGCTTATTTTATATGCTGAGATTTTTGCTAAAGTTATCAATTGTTTCTAGTACATTAGGTATATCTCATCATCTGCAAAGAGTGAGAGTTTTGTTTTTTAATTCTGATTCTAGTTCTGTCAATATCCTTTTCTTGTCTTACTGCTAAACCTAATATTTCTAATACAATGTTGAATAATAGTGGTGATAATGGGAATTCTTGATTCATTCATGATTTTATTGGGAATGCATTTAGTTTATCCCTATTATATATTATACTTGTTGACAGATTCAGATAGATACTGCTTATCATTTTAAATTTATCTTAGTCATTTAAATAAATCCATTTATTCCTATGCTTTCCAGTGTTTTAGTAGGAATGTATGTTTTATTGTTTTGGAAAACATTTTCAGCATCGTTTGAGATAATCATATGATTTCTATTAGGTTTGTTATTGATGCAATAAATTATGCTGACACTTTTCTTAATATGGAACCAACCCTGCAGTCCTGTTATAAATCCTGGTTGGTTATAGTGTATTATCCTAATAACTTGTTGTAATCACTTTGCTAAGATTTTATTTCAGACTGTATCTATAGTCATTAGGGATGTAGGTCTATAATTTTCTTTCTCTGTTTTGACTCTTCCTGGTTTAGATATCTGAACCATATTGGTGTCATAGAATGAAGACAGAGATCCTTCTTTCCCTATATCTATGAATATTTTATATAGAATTTGAACGAATAGTTCCTTGAATGTTTGATTAAATTCACTTGTGAATTTATCTCACCCTGAAGATTATTTTTTTTGCAAGGTGAATGGGGTTAAATGGCTTGCCCAAGACCACACAGCTAGGTAATTATTAAGTGTCTGAGACCGGATTTGAACCCAGGTAATCCTAACTCCAGGGCCAGTGCTTTATCCACTACGCCACCTAGCCTCCTCTGAAGATTATTTGTTAGAGAGATCATTGAGGGCTTGGTGAATTTATTTTTCTGCGATAGAGTTATGTATTTGACAACTTTTTTAACTTGGGCAATTTATATTTTTGTAAAAATATATTCATCCATTTCACTTACCATTCATCAAATTTTTGGCATACAGTATGGCAAAATGATTCTTTATTATTACCTTAATTTCTTTCTTATTGGCAATGAATTTGTTTTTTTTATTTTTGATACTAGTAATTTGCCTTTCTTCCTTTCTAATTTTAGAAAGGTTTTAATAATTTTGAGTTTTACAATTTCCCCCCAATCTTGCTTCCCTCCCTGCACCACCCACAGAAAGCAGTTTGCTAGTTTTTATATCATTTCCATAGCATTAATTGATCTAAGTTGAATGTGATGAGAGAGAAATCTTATCTTTAAGGAAGAAACATATAGTATGAGATATAGCAGAATTACAAAATATGACAATTTTTTTTAAATTAAAGGTAATAGTCCTTGGTGTTTTCTCAAACTCTAAAATTTTTCTGAGGATACTGATGAATTCTTCATCACAGACACCCCAAAATTGTGCCTGATTGTTGCTTTATTGGTATGAACAAGTCCATTAAGGTTGGTCATCCCTCCCATGAAGCTCTTACAGTATACAATGTTCTTCTGGTTCTGCATATTTCGCTCAACATCAGTTCATGCAAATGAATGAGAAGTGTTTTGTAATTGTTTTCAAAAAGTTTCTGAGTCTGCCTTGACAGGTAGACTCCCAGGTGTGTTATATTGCCTGAGGTTACTTGGAACGGGATTTCTCTTTCTAGCACTTTCTGCTGCATCTTGCTAGTCAAATGTAGAAGTGTTAAGGATTTATGAAGGTTTATTTTATATCTTGCAACTTTACTAAAGTTGTTAATTGCTTCCAGTAGTTTATTGGATGATTTCTTGGGATTCTCTGTGTATATCATCATGTCGTCTGCAAAGAGTGAGAGTTTTGTCTCTTCTTTTCCAATTCTAATTCCTTCAATTTCTTTTTCTTCTGTTATTGCTAAAGCTAAAATTTCTAATACAATATTGAATAGTAGTGTTTATAGTGGGCATTCTTGTTTCAACCATGATCTTATTGGGAATACCTCTAGCCTATCCCCATTGCATATCAATACTTGTTGATGATTTCAAAAAGATGCTGTTTATTATTCTAAGAACAATCCCTTTATTCCTATGCATAATAGTGTTTTTAGTAGGAATGGGTGTTGTATTTTGTCAAATGCTTTTAAAGCTTTTTAAGCACCCATTGATATAATCATATGATTTCTGATAGATTTGTTATTGATATAATTATTTATACTGATAGTTTTCCTAATATTGAATCAACCATGCATTCATGGGATAAATTCTACTTAGTCATAATGTATTATCCTAGAGATAAATTGTTGTAGTCTGTTTGTTAATATTCTCTTTAAAATTTTGCTTCCAGGGCAGCTAGGTAGCACAGTTGGATAGATTACCGGCCCTGGAGTCAGGAGTACCTGAGTTCAAATGTGGCTTCAGACACTAATTACCTAGCTGTGTGGTCTTAGGCAAGCCACTTAACCCTGTTTGCATTTGCAAAAAAACTAAAAAATAGATTTTTGAATCTATATTCATCAGGGAGATAGGTCTATAATTTTCTTTCAATGTTTTTACTCTTCCTGGTTTAGGTATCAGCACCATATTGATGTCATAGAAAGAGTTAGATAGAGTTCCATCTTCACCTATTTTTGTCATATAATTTATATAGAATTGGAAACAATTGTTTCTTAAATATTTGATAGAATGCACTTGTGGATCCATCTGGCCCTGAAGATTTTTTTCTTAAGGAGTTAAATAATAAGTTGTTGAATTTCTTTTTCTGAGATAGGGTTATTTAGGTATTTAATTTCCTCTCCATTTAACTAAGGCAACTTACATTTTTTTGTAAATATTGCTCCATTTCATGTAGATTGTCATATGTATTGGCACAGAGCTGGGCCAAATAATAATGAAATAATACTTTAATTTCTTTCTCATTGAAGGTGAGTTCACCTTTTTCATTTATGATACTAGTAATTTTATTTTCTTCTTTCTTTTTTATAATCAAATTGACCAGAGGTTTATCAATGTTATTGGTTTTTTCATTAAAACCAACTCTTGGCTTTACTTATTAGTTCAATGGTTTTCTTGGTTTAGATTTTATTAATTTCTTCTTTAATTTTTAGAATTTCTAACTTGGTATTTAATTGGGTGGTTTTTAATTTGTTCTTTCTCTAATTCTTTGTTATATATTGACTTCATTGAGTTCCTCTTTCTCTAATTTATTAATATAAGCATTTAAAGATATAATATATCCCCTGACAGTTGCCTTGAGAGCATCCCGTAGGTTTTGGCATATTGTTCCATTATTGTCATTATCTAGGATAAATTGATTAATTCTTTATATAATTAGTTTGATCCATTCATTATTTAAAATGAGGTTATTTAGTTTCAAGTTAGTTTTTGAGCTATATTTTCCTGGCCCAGTATTTCCTATGATTTTTACTGCATTATAATCTGAGTAAGATGTATTCACTATTTCTGCCTTTCTGCAATAGATCCCCCTAGTACATGGTCAATTTTTGCATGTGTCATGTTCTGTAGGAAAAAAAAAAGTATATATCTTACTATCCCCATTCAATTTCCTCCATTGGTCTATCATATCTAGATTATCTAACAATGTATTTACCCCCTTAACCTCCTTCTTATTTTTTTATATTAAGATTCATCTAAATCTGAGAGTGGGAGGTTGAGGTCTCCCACTAGTAGAGTTTAGCTTTCTACATCTTCCTGTAACTCCTTCAACTTCTTCTTTAAGCATTTGGATGCTATGTCATTGGGTGCATACACATTTAGTGTTGAAATTACTCTATTGCCTATGGTAGCTTTCAAGAGGATAATGTCCTTCCTTATTTCTTTTAAGGCTATCTATTTTTTGCAGCTACTTTGTCTGAAATAAGGATTGCTACCCCTGCCTTTTCACTTCAGGGGAAGCAAAATATATTTTACTCCAACGTTTTTCCCTTTACTCTTTATGTATCTCTCTGCTTCAAATGAGTTTCCTGTAAGCATCATATTGTAGGATTCTGGTTTTTAACCTACTCTGCTATTTGCTTATGTTTTAAGGGAGAGTTTCTCCTATTTACATTCAAAGTTACAATTACTAACTCTTTATTGCCTTTCATGTTATCTTCCCTCTGTTTGTCCCCCCCTTTTCCCCTTCAACAATATTCTCCAGGGTTTTGTTTCTGAATACACCCACTTTCTTTGTGTTTTCCCTCCTATATCCAAACCATATCCCCCTTTGCCCCCTTTCCCTTTGCCCCTTCATTCTTCCCTTCCTTCTGTTGATTCCCCCTTTCCCCCTCCCCTTTTCCCTTTTTTACCACTTTAAAGGTAAGATATGTTTCTTAACTTGAATATCTGTAAGTTAACTTTAAGCCAATCTGATGAGTGTAAGATTCATGTGGTTCTCACCTCTTCCATTCTTTTCCTCTATTGCAATCAATCCTCTGTCCCTCTTAATGTAAAGAGAATTATCCAATATTCAACCTCCTCCATCATCCAATCACTTTACTGTCCCCTCTTTTAAGGTGGTATTATTTTAAAATCATTCTATCTGAGCCACAGAAAGGTCTTGAGAGTCCAGCACTTCTGGCTATTCTCTGTTCTAAAATTACAATTATTAAGAGTTATTAGACTCTTTCTTCCTGGTAAGGATATTTTCAGTTTCATCTTATTGTGTTTTTAAAATAGGTCACATGTATCCATCTCTTCTGACTAATTAAATTCTCTCTAATAGAGTTACAATTCTCAAGAGTTGTTAATGTCTTTCTTCCAGGTAAGGATATTGCCAGTTTCATCTTATTTGATAATAGTTTTTTCCCTCCCCCCTTTTTAATTTTATCTTTTCTTGTGTCTCTTCAGCCTCCTGTTTGAAGTTCCAATTTTCTATTAAGCTCTGGTCTCTTTATCAGGAAAAGTTGGAAGTCTCCTATTTCATTAAATGTCCATTTCTTGCCCCAGAACAGAAGGCTCAGCTTTGCTGGATAGTGGATTCTTGACTGCATTCCAAGCTCCTTTGCTTTTTGGAATATTGCATTCCAGGCCCTTCAATCCCTTAACATTAATGCTGCCAGGTCCTGTGTAATCCTTACTGTGGCTCCTTGGTATATAAATTGTTTCTTTCTGCCTACTTGCAGGATTTTCTCTTTTATCTGTTAGTTCTAGAATTTGCCTACAATATTCTTTGATGTTTTCATTTTGGAATCCCTTTCAGGAGAGCATCAAGGTATTTTTTTCAATAACTATTTTGCTTTCTGGTTCTGTGATATCAGGACAATTTTCTATCACTAAATCTTATAGTATTGTGTCCAGGATTTCTTTTCTCTTTAATGTTTTCAGGAAGACCAATAATTTTTAGGATATCTTTCTTTGATCTGTTCTCAAGGTCATTGTTGCTGACAAGTTATTTAACATTTTCTTCTATCTTTTCAATTTGGGGGTTTTGTTTAACAAATTTTTATTGTTTAATAAAGTCATTGCCTTCCATAGACTCCATTCTCTTTTTTAGGAAAGAATTTTCTTCATTAACCTTTTCAACTCCTTTTCCAATTAATCAGTTCTATTTTTGTAATAATTTTCCCTTTGATAATTTGAAATTTTGAGAGAATTATTTTCTTTTTGCATTTGTTCAATTGCATTTTCCAAGGATTTGTATTCTTGTTGCAAGCTGTTAAATTTCTCTTGGTTTTCTTTTCCCAAATTTTGCAATTGATTTTTAAACTCCTGCCTGATTTCTTCAAGGAAATCTTTTTTTGTGCTGGAGACCAAATCATATTCTCCTCGGGGGTCTTATGTCTCTCTATTAGGGTCTTTTCCTTCTTGGAATTTTTCTATGGTCCCCTCTTTCCATTGGACTTTCTTCATTTTCCTGAGACCTTGTTTTGGGAGAGGGGCTGGTTCACAGAGGTTTGGTTTTGAGATCCCTAAAGGCTTTTCTCACTAAATGTAATATCTCCTCCTGGACAGTAGGGGATGATAGAGTCTGTAACCTACCCTCCAGCCCTTCTTATATGTCCCAGACTGTTAATCCCACAGCCATGCTTCAACTCTCTGGTTGTTTCTCTAAGCAAAATGGTTCCCACAATGAAGTGGTTTCCAAGGCAAAGAGGTTTCCATGGCAAGTGGTTTCCCAAAGTGCACAGTGAAGTGCTTCCCACAGCAAAAGCCTCCTCCCCCATTGAACTTAGATTAATTTGGCTCTTGCCACTTCCCCACTGGCTGTTGGCACTCTGCACTAGCCATACCCTTGATCCCCCAAAGATAGACCTTGAGTTAAGTGTTCTTTTTATAGCTTCTCAGTCTGTGTTTGCTTTGTTTCATATTGTTTATGAGGGAAGATCAGGAGACCTTAGCACAGGACCTGGCTTTTCTCCATCATCTTGCTGGAAGTGCCTGGCTTTCTTTTTTTATTTTTTTAATCAAACTAAATTACGGAATAGCCATTTTAATGGGTTTTTTTCATTAAAAACAACTCTGTTTTATTGATTAATTCAATAATTTTATTGCTTTCAATTTTCTTAAATTCACCTTTAATTTTCAGTTCATTCATCTCCACCTTTTCTATTTTATTCAATTAGATATAAAATATATGCCCTAATTGTCTCATAATTGTCACAGATTTCAACGAAATCATTAATTTTACTATGATTTGCTGTTTTATATACTAATTTGTTAAAATTAGTTTATATAGTTTCCAATTAGTTTTAGATCTATCTTTTCATGGTTCTTATAATGCATATGATTTTTATAATATTATTTCCTGAAAAGGATGCTTTAAATATTTCTGTCTTTCACATTTGACTGAGGTTTTTTTTGCCCTAATACATAGTCTATTGTGTAGATACCATGAACTATGGAGAAAAAAAAGTTATATTTCTTTTTAACACTCAGTTTTCTCTAGAAGTCCATCATATCTAAGTTTACTAACACTCTATTCATCTCCTTAACTTCCTTCTTGTCTATTTTATGTTTTAATCTAATTCTGAGAGAAGGAGGCTGAGGGCTCCCACAAGTAGAGTTTTGCTATATATGTCTTTCTGTAACTCATTTGTCTTCTGAACTAAGAATTTGGATGCTATACTACTTGGTGCATTCATGCTTAGTTTTGAAATTGCTTCATTGTATATGGTACCTTTCAGGAGGATATAGTTTTTGCCCTTATTTCTTTCAATGAGATCTATTTTTGAAACTGTTTTGTCTGAGATAGGAATTGATTCCCCTGCTTTTTTCTCATTGGGTAAAGCATAATGTATTCTTCTCTACAATTTTACCTTTACTCTGTATTTATCTCTTTGCTTCAAATGTGTTTCTTATAAGCAGCATATTGTGGGATTCCAGAGATGGGAAAGTTCTGCTCATACCTGGTCCTTTTGGTACAGTGCAAATGCCTGGAGTTGTTTCTGTGTTTGAACTGGAGAAAGTGACATAAACAATGGGGACCCTCTATTGGAATCACCAGTGATTGGTCCTGGGACTTCCAGAATGGATGACTGATATATGTCTGGGAAGTCATGTTGGAGTTCTCCTGTCCCACCCACAGCAAGGGCTTCCACAGCAGGGGCTCTCAGGTCAGTCTCCCAGCCTTGCCCTGATACCCCTTGTCCTGGGTCTCTGCTATCTGACCTAAGCATGCCCACACTTAACCATGATAGACTTTGCTGGAAGATGTTCCTCTCTATTCTTCTGTGGGTTCTTTGGATTCAAAATCTGTGAAGAAATTCTGAGGGAAAGCCAAGAGAGCTTAAAACAGTGTCTGGTTTCTATCCACCATCTTGTCTTTAAATCTTCACTCAGTCTTTTTGTGGGTTCTGCCACTCTTGAATTTAGAGTCCAGATGTATTTGGAGTATTCTGAGAGTTTGTGATAATTTCTACCTTTATTCCCCCATCGTGGATCACCCCTGCCCCCAACAGAATTTGTTTTATTTCATTAATTTAAAGGTATTGAAGGAATTTGGGAGTAAACCTAGGCAATTCCCTGACTTTAATCCATGATGAAGGCTTAAGTTTTTTTTTTTTAAAGTAGATATAATAAACGCAGTGGAAGCTTATATTTTCTACATTTTCAATAAATTGTGTTGGATAAATTACTTAGACAAATATATGTATAAATACGTACATGTGTCTATGTATATTTAAATATATTTCATTCTTTCACCAAATATTCATTTATTTATCATCTTCTCCATAATGTCATGGAAGTATTTAGTTTAGAAACAATAGTGACAGGATTAGTAGTTGATGCCAATAGAAACAATAGGGAAGTAGGAAAGAGGGACATACTTTGGAGTTGGATGGTGGAATGAATTCAGTTTAAGCAACTTGGAGGTTATATTCACAAAAGGATAGCCAAGTGGAGATATTCAATTGAAATTTGGTAGTATTGACTTTAGAAGAGATTTAAGAGCAGTTTACGAGAATTTTGATTTTAGGTATATAGCAATAAAAAGCCTAGGAACCCAGGAGAAAAGAAAAAATATTGAAGCATTAGGAGTTGATATAAAATGAGTTCCAATTAGATATTATGAGTGGTCAAAGCTTAGATTTGAAACATTTCTGGACACAGAGCCAAATTAAGGAGAGTTGATGAGTTTTTATGCTATCATACAGGAATTTTGCCAAGTTTGGAAATTAGGCAATACGCCACATTATAAGTATGCATTTAAAATTATACCCCCCCACATACACACAAAAAAGACAAGGATTTATGATAGTCTTACTCTGCTGCTTTTGCTACTGTTTCCTATTCCCTCCTTATGCTTTTTAGAGTCCTGTTTCATTGTTAATTTGAACCTCATTATATATTTATTATCCTTTTTGTTTGGTTGGATTCTTGGGACTCTGTTCTGGGTACTTTTGTTATAACATTTGCTAGTTTATCTTGTTATATTATCTTTTTAATTCCAGAGGATTAATTATGGATTTTGTGCAAATAATCCTTAATCTAAAAAAATCTAATCATTTTTCTCTGAAGGTTCAGTTCCATTTTCAGAAAAGCTTTCTGGAGATATCCATTCCTTTGATTCTTTTACCTGCATCTCAAACTCAACATGTCTGAAGTGGAGCACCTGATCTTTCCAACATATTATTTTATTTCACAACTTCTTTAATCCTTTCAAAGTTTTAATCATGCTTCTAATCACCTAGTTTTACAATATTAGGATATGATGACTTTTCACTGAGTTGCTAAATATTTTTAATTCTATTCTATAACATCTTTTGGATATTTCTCATTATATCTACTCATTAGAGTATTATCCTCCTTCTGGACATCATCACATTTTTGTTGGTTTCCCAGTCCATAGTCTCTCCCTTCCACAATCTATCTTTAAAGCAATTGATGATTTATATTTCTAAAGCTGAGATATTATCTCTCTTGCTTAAAAACACACAAGCTTTTCTGCTTTCTCTTATTTTTCTTAAAGTACATATCAATCATTATCTATGACAATCACTGTATATAGCAATTTGCTTCTAGTACATTTCAAATTATTCCATCAGACTTTGTGTTCTCATCAATAAACTTTCTATTTTTCTATGTATGATCTTAATGAAGTTTATCTTTATATCTTGTATTTCATGCCTAGAACGTTATCTTTTTTTTTGTATTTCATGTAACTTTTTTTAGGTTTTTGCAAGGCAAATGGGGCTAAGAGGCTTGCCTAAGGCCACACAGCTAGGTAATTATTTAGCATTTGAGACCAGATTTGAACCCAGGTACTCCTGACTCCAGGGCCGGTGCTTTATCCACTGTGCCACCTAGCCGTCCCTCATGTAATTATTTTAAAGAAAGATTATATTTATTTTGATTTTTACAATTTTTCCTCCATTCTTGCTTCCCTCTCCCACCCCCACAGAAGGCTTTCTGTTAGCATTTACATTGGTTCCATGTTGTACATTGATCTCACTTGAATGTGATGACAGAGAAATCATATACTTAAGGAAGAAATATAAAGTATGAGATAGTAAAATTACATTATAATATAATGCTTTGTTTTCTAATTTGATGGCAATATTTTTTTCATCTTTGTTCAAATTTCATAGTTATTTTTCTGGGAACAGATGGTATTCCCCATTGCAGATAGCTCAAAATTATCCCTGGCTGTTGCAATGAAGTGATTAGCAAGTCCATCAGGGTTGATCATCACCCCCATGTTGCTGTTAGGGTGTACATTGTTTTTCTGGTTATGCTCATTTCACTCAGAATCAGTTCATGCAAATTTCTCCAGGCTTCATTGAATTCCCATCCCTCCTGATTTCTAATAGAACAATAGAATTCCATGACATAAATATACCACAGTTTGTCAAGCCATTCCAAAATTGAAGGACATTCAATTAATTTCTAATTTTTTTGCCAACACAAATAGGGCTGCTATAAATATTTTTTATGCAGTGATGTTTTAACCCTTTTTTATCCTCTTGTCAAGGTAGTGGCATTACTGGTTCAAAGGGCATGCATATTTTTGTTGCCCTTTGGGCATAATCCCAAATTGCTCTCTAGAAAGGTTGGATAAATTCACAGCTCCACCAACAATATATTAGTGTCCCAGATTTGTTGCATCCCTTCCAACATTGATCATTGTCCTTTCTGGTCATACTGCCCAGTCTGAGAGGTGTGAGGTGGTATCTCAGAGATGCTTTAATCTGCATTTCTCTAATAAGTAATGATTTGGAGCAATTTTTCATATGACAATGGATTACTTTGATTTCCTCAGCTGTAAATTGCCTTTGCATAACCTTTGACCATTTGTCAACTGGGGAATAGCATGTTACTTTGAAAATTTGACTCAGTTCGCTGTATATTATAGAAATGTGTCCATTGTCAGAAATATGAATTGCAAAAATTATTTCCCAATTTACTACATTTCTTTTGGTCTTGCATACAGTGGTTTAGTCTGTGCAAATGCTTTTAAATTTAATGTACTTACAATTATCTAGTTCGTTTTGAATGATGTTGTCTATCTCTTGGTCATAAACTCTGTCCCATTCCATAGGTCTAACAGGTAAACTACTTCTTGATGTTCTATTTTCTTTATAATATTTTTTTATGTCTAACTACTGTATCCATTTGGATCTTATCTATGTATAGGGTGTATGGTGTTGGCCTAAACTGTTTGTCCCATACTAACTTCCAATTTTCCCAACAGTTTTTATTGAAGAGAGAGTTTTTATCCCAATAGCTGGACTCTTTGGGTTTATCACACAGAAGATTGCTATAATCATTTCCTTCTATTGCACCTAGTCTACTCTACTGATAAATGATTCTATTTCTTAGCCATTACCAGACAGTTTTGAGGATTGTTACTTTATAATATAATTTTAGATCTGGTAAGGCTAAGCCACCTTCTTTTGAAGTTTTTTTCATTGAATCCCTGGAAGGTTTTGACTTCTTATTTCTCCATATAAATTTACTTACTACATTTTCTAACTCATTAAAGTAATTTTTTGAAATTTTGATTGGTATGGTGATAAAGAAGTAGTTTAGTTTTGGTAGAATTGGCATTTTTATTAGATTAGCTCAACCTATCCATGAACAGTTGATGTTTGCTCAGGTATTTAAATCTGATTTTATTTGTGTGAGAAGAGTTTTGTAAATGTTTTCAAAAAGTTCTTGCCTTGGAAGGTAGACTACCAAGTATTTTATTTTGTCTGAGGTTACTTTGAATGGGGTTTCTCTTTCTAGCTCTTTATGTTGTATCTTGCTAGTCAGATATAGAGATGTTGAGGATTTATGAGAGTTTATTTTATATCCTGCTACTTTGCTATTATTATTAATTATTTCTAGTAGTTTTTTAGATGACTTTTTTTTGATTCTCTAGGTATACCATCATGTCATTTGCAAAGTGTGAGAGTTTTGTCTCCTCCTTCCCTATTCTAATTTCTTCAATTTCTTTTTCTTCTCTTATAGCTGAGGCTAACATTCCTAAAACAATATTGAATAGTAGTGGCGATAATGGGAATTCTTGTTTCACTGCTGATCTTATTGGGAATGCTTCTAGCCTCTGCATTACATATAATGCTTGCTGACAGTTTCATATAGATACTGCTTATTATTTTAAGAAACAAATCATTTATTATATTCTCTAGTGTTTTTAGTAGGAATGGGTGCTGTATTTTAAATAAAAACCTTTTAGAGCATCTATTGATATGATCACATGATTTCTGTTAGGTATGTTATTTATAAAATTAATTATCCTGATAGTTATACTAATACTGAACCAGCCCTGCATTCCTGGCATAAATCCTAGTTCATCATAATGTTTTATCCTAGTGATAACTTGTTGTAATCATTTTCCTAATATTTTTGTTTAAGATTTTCCATCTATATTCATCAGGGAAAAAGGTCTATAATTTTCTTCCTTTGTTTTAACTCTTCCTGATGTAGGTATCAACACCAAATTGGCGTCAAAGAAAAAGTTAGGCAGAGTTCCATCTTCATCTATTTTTCCAAAGAGTTTATAAAGAATTGGAACCCATTGTTCCTTAAATGTTTTATAGAATTCAGTTGTGAATCCATCTGGCCCTGGAGATTTTTTACTTAGGGAGTTCTATAATGGTTTGTTGAATTCCTATTTCTGAGATAGGGTTATTTAAATTTTTAATTTCCTCTTAATTTAATCTGGACAACTTATATTTTTATAAATATTTGTCCATTTCACTTAGATTGTCAAATTTATTGGCTTAGAATTAGGGAAAATAATTCTGAATTATTACTTTACTTTCTTCCTCATTGAAGGTGAGTTCACCTTTTTCATTTATGATACTAGCAATTTAGGTTTCTTCTTTCTTTTATTTTAATCAGATTGACCAGAGTTCTATCAATTTTATTGTTTTTTTTCATAAAACAATCTCTTGGTTTTATTTATTAGTTCAGTATTTTTCTTGCTTTTGATTTTATTGATTTCTATTTAAATTGTTAGAAATTCTAATTTGGTATTTAATTGGGGGTATTTAATTTATTCTTTCTATATTTTTCATTGCATATTTAGTTCATTGATTTCTTCTTTCTCTAATTTATTCATGTAAGCATTTAAAGATATAATATATAACCTGACAGCTACCTTGAGTGTATCCCATAGGTTTGGCATGTTGTATCATTATTGTCATTATCTAGGATGAAATAATTAATTCTTTCTATAATTTGTTGTTTGATCCACTCATTCTTTAAAATGAGGTTATTTAGTTTCCAATTAGGTTTTGGTCAATATCTCCTGGGCCTAATAATGCATATAATTTTTATTGCATTATGAACTGAGAAAGATATATTCACTGTCTCTGCCTTTCAGCAATTGATCATTCACTTTTCATGTCCTAGTACATGGTCAATTTTTGTCTAAGTGCCATTTACTACAGAAAAAATTTATATTTTTTTCTATCCCCATTAAATTTCCTCCATAAATCTATCATATCAAAGTTTTCTAACTGTTTACATCCTTAACTTCCTTCTTGTTTATTTTATGATTCAATTTATCTAAATGTGAGTGTGGGAAGTTGAGGTGTCCCACTACTAGAGTTTTGCTGTCTATGGCTTTCTGTAGCTCTTTCAACTTCTCCTCTAATAGTTTGAATGCTGGCCCATTGGGTGTGTATACATATTTAGTTTTGAAATTTCTTTATTGTCTATGGTACCTTTGAGGAGGATATAGTCTCCTTCCTTATCTCTTTTAAAGCTATCTATTTTTGCAGCTGCTTTGTCTGAGATAAGGATTGCTAATCCTCCTTTTTTCACTTCAGCTGAAGCAAAATATATTTTGCTCCAACCTTTTACCTTTACTCTATATGTATCTCTCTGCTTCAAATGAGTTTCTTGTCAGCAACTTATCATGAGATTCTAGTTTTTAATCCACTCTGTTATGCACTTACATTTTAAGGGAGAGTTCATCCCATTCACATTCAAAGTTATACTTACTAACTCTTTATTGTCCTCCATGCTATCTTGCTTCTGTTTGTATTTTTCCCCTTTTTTCCTTTTATCCACATTACCTAGTGTTTTGTTTCTGAATACTGCCACCTTCTGTGTTTTTCCCTCTTAAATTGACCCCCTCCCCTTTTTTTCCATTTACCCTTTTCCCCTTCTTCCCTTCCTTCTATTAGTTCCCCTTTTTCTCCCCCACTCTGTCCCCCCCTCCTCTTTTCCCCTTTTAATGCTTGGAAGGTAAGATAAGTTTCTTAACTTGTTTAAGTGTGTCTAAGCTAACTTTAAGCCAACTCTTATGAGATGAAGATTCAGGGGGTTCTCACCTCCTACTTTCCTTCCCCGAATTACAATAGGTCTTTTGTACCTCTTGATGTAATAAGATTTATGCCATTCAGTCTCCCTCCAACCTCCCTTCTCCTTACTGCCCCTCTTTTTAAGGAGGTATTGTTTTTAAGTCATTCAATCTGAGTCGCAGAAAAGGTATGAGTGTCCATCACTTCTGGATATGTATATTCTCTCTAAAAGAGCTAAATTCTCAAGAGTTATGAGACTCTTTCTCTCAGGTGGGTACACAACCCATTTCATTTTATTGTAGAGCAGTTTTTGTTTTGTTTTTTACTTTTTCATGTGTTTCTTGAGCCTCCTGTTTGATGTCCAAATTTTCGATTTAGCTCTGGTCTTTTCATTATGAAATCTTGGAAGTCTCCTATTTCATTAAATGTCCATCTTTTCCCTGTAAGAGAAGGCTCAGTTTCCTGGGTAGTGGATTCTTGGCTACATTCCAAGCTCCCTTGCTCTTCAGAATATCTCATTCCAGGCCCTTCAATCCCTTAATGTTGCTGTGTCCAGGTCCTGTGCAGTCCTTACTGTGGCATCTTGGTATTTAATTTTTTTTTTCTTTTTTGGTGCTTGTAGGATTTTTTCTTTTAACTGATAGTCCTGGAATTTGGCCATAACATTCCTTAGTGTTTTCATTTTTGGATCTCTTTCTGGAGCTGACTGTTGTATTCTTTCGATAACTATCTGCCCTCTGGTTCTACTGATATCAGGGCAATTTTCCTTCATTAAATCCTGTAATATAAATTCAGGGTTTTTTTCTCTTTCATGTTCTCAGGAAGGCCAGTAATTCTCAGATTCTGCCTTCTCCATTCATTCTCAAGGTCAGTGATTTTGCTGATGAGGTATTTTACATTTTTTTCTATTTTTTCAATCTTTTGGTTTTGTTTAACACAATCTTGTTGTTTCATGAAGTCATTAGTTTCTGACAATTCCATTCTTTTTCTTAGAGGAGATTTTTCTTCCTTTAGTTTTTGTACCTTCTTTTCAAGTGGGTCCATTGTATTTTTGAAGAACTTTTCTATTTGCCCAAATGTAGTTTTGAGAGAATCATTTCCATTTTGCATTTGCCCATTTGAGGATTAGAATCATTTTCTTTTTGCATTTGTCCAATTGAAGATCTGAGAGAGTTATTCTCATTTTGTATTTGTCCAATTGTTGTTTCTAAGGATTTCTTTTCTTGTTGCGATATGTTAATTTTCTCTTGTTTCATTTCCCATTTTTTCATTTGGTTTTTAAACTCCTTCCTGATTTCTTCAAGGAAGTCTTTCTGCTCTGGAGACCAATTCATATTCTCCTCAGCAGTGCTAGATCTCTCTGGGTTAGGATCTGTCCCTTCTAAGAATTTCTCCATGGGCTCCACTTTTCTCTGGCCTTTTTTCATCTTGTGTTGAGGGGTGGGGTGTTGACTCTCAGAGGTTTGCTTTTGAAGATCCTAGAGGCTTTGTTCACTTGGCTTAGGAATTCCAAGGGCCAGCCAGTAGGGGGGTGCTGGTTGCTTTCTCTGGCATGAGGTCCTCAACAGCAGGGTCTGAGTTGACCTTGAAAACTGGGCAGAGCCCTAGGGGAAGGAAATAATCTCTTTCTGTTGAGTGAGCTCCACTGCCCTGAGGGTGTGGGGGGTGGAGGGTTGTTTATTGTTTCTTCTGGGTAAAGGGCCAGCTGAAAGTATGGAGCTCATGTCCCTGGCCCAGCTGTTTGCTCTCCAAGCATGGGGAGACTCTGTGCTGGAACTCACCCTCTCATAGCTCTTCTCTCCCTGGTGAAAGACTCTGCAGCTAAAGCTGGATTTCCCACTGGCCACTCAATGAATTCTTCAGGGCTGAGGCTGACAAGCTCCCCCAGCTATCATCCACAGTGCTGATCCTCTGCTTTCTTCTCCTGGTTCACCTATGGTGAGACAGACCTTCTCGGTAGATGATCTTCTCCTAGCTTCTCTTTCTGGATATTGTTGATCAAATTTCTATTAAGAGGTTTCTCTCATGTTATTTCTGAGGGGAGAGAGAGGGCACTATCAAAGTGTCTCTCCTCTCTGTCATCTTAGCCAGAAGTGAAGAACATTATTCTTTACCTACCTTTCAGACTCAGGTCCAGTGCCAGTTTTTCAGGACATCTATGCTAGCACCTGAAATGTTTGGTACTCTTTACATAAAAATATACTTTCTATTTATTTTGTAAATACTATGAATTTAAATATCTCTGAAGTCTAGCATGTACTTTTATAATGATGATGATGATGATAATAATGGTGATGGTGGTGATGATGATGGTAATGGAGGTAAAACTTCTTGAATTTAAATGATGCAAAAATTTATTTTTGCTCAATTATAGGAACATAAATATAAAACGAGACAAGTTCATACAGGCCATCCTAAATTGTATCAGTCATGGAACTGATGCAGAATGAGAATGAATCAATTAATGAAAAAGGAATTTATTGTATCTTTTGTGCAAAGTTCACATGCCATGTTCTGGAGCAATAAATACAAAAAGTATAAGTCAGATGGGTGCCAAGATGCTCACATTTTAATCTCACATGCACCATATGCAGGAACTGACAAGTAAAATAGAAACCCAAGCAGATTTTAAGTTGCAATGGCAAAGCAGATAGTAATTAATCATCCTTGATATTTCCTTCACTGATAAAGTCTCATTCTTTTCTCTGATTTAGCCACTTGGTAATGTCATAAAACTTGGTGACAAGAATTTTTCAGTAGTTGAATAGACAGCAAGTTTATTATTTAGAAAAGCAGTTTGTTAGAGGTTGATAGTAGCTATGAGGAATGATTTAGAAATAGGATTAGTAATCTGAGGAGCACTACCCTCCCTTTGGCTCTTGGATGTACCTCTCTATTAGTAGTAGTTGGTCAATGATTGATGATACTATTGGTAAAAAAAATTCCTTCTCCAGAGAGACTGAGTTCTTCAAGGATGATTGAGGAGGTGCTCAGTCCCAAATCATGGTTTATAATCTTGGGAATACTGATGTTCCTATTGCTCTTGGGTTCAGGGTCCTGGAGTATTCCAATATGGGTCATTGAGGAACTGTGATAAAGGTGATGAAAATGGTTTGACTCCTTTGGCCAATTCTCCCCATAAAACATTTTCCTCTGGATATCTTGTTTAGAGATAATAAATGACAGAAATGAGACTCAAATCTAGTTCATTAAACTTCAGTTCCATTGCTCTTCTTTTGTATCAAATCTTTGTGTACAGAATTTAGAGAACTCTGGAAGCTCATGCTTTAAAAAAGGAAATGTTATTACTAAGTAGAAAATTTGTGGAAAAATACAAGTTTTTATAAGATTTTAGCCTTTAATCTTACTAAGTCCTCAAAAAACATTTACCCCAGATAAGCTGGAAAAATCTGTTAAGTTCTAATCAATAGCATATCAGAATTTAGAAGTATCAGTTTTGCTCCACTTACTTTGGTAATTGAACTGTGTAGGACTGCAAATTCTAAACAACAAAAACAGATAATTTCCCAACTTCGAATATTTAACTACTACTGCCCATTTATAAATTTGTATGTGAACTAACCCAGAGAAACAACATAAACTGTATAACTACATAATATTCTGAATTTGGACTTCTGGATTGAGACTGTATTTCATGATAAAACCCAACTCTCAAGAGGTTTTTTTTTCCTTTTACAAAATTTGCATCACAATGTTGTCATTTGTAGGTAATGGTTATTTAGAATGGTTTTGTAAAAATGTATATGATAATAAAACAGCTTATTCTTAACATAATACATGCACATATAGAAAGAAAATAATATTTTGTATACACAGGGGAGTGAAGGAGTCTTCTAAGTTAACTTTGGCAAACATCATATTTTCTTATACCTTCAATTTTCTTATACCTTTCTTATACCTTCTATTTTCTGCAGCAAATTTTATATGTAACTTTACATAAAATTGTCACAGTCAATAATCTTTCACAGTGATGTCATTAAGGTGTTGTTTTTAAATCATTCTATCTGAATCACAGAAAAGTCATGAATGTACATCACTTCTGGCTAAGTATATTCTCTGTAATAGAGTTATAATTTACAAGAGTTATTAGAGTCTTTCTCCCAGCTGGGGATATAGCCAGTTTTATCTTATTGGATAGCAGTTTTTTTCTTTTACACTTTTTTTAACCTTTTCATATGAGCCTCCTATTTGTTGTCCAAATTTTCTAATTAGCTCTGGTCTTTTCAACATGAAATGTTGGAAGTCTATTTGATCTAATGTCTGTCTTTGCGCCTGGAAGAGAAGACTCAGCTTTGCTTGGTAGTTGATTATTGTATGCATCCCAGTGTTCTTTGGAATACCTCATTCCAGGCCCTTCAATCTCTTAATGATGATACAGCCAGGTCCTGAGTAATCCTCACTCTGGCTCCTTATAGTGTCCAAATTTTTTCTTTCTGGCCTGCAGGATTTTCTCTTTTATCTGATAGTCCTGGAATTTGGCCTCAACATTCCTCAGTGTTTTCATTTTAGTATTTCTTTCCAGAGTGGATTGATATATTCTTTCAACCACTATTTTCCCCTCTGATTCCATGATATCACGGAAGTTTTCCATCACTAAATCCTGTTATAATAAGGCCAGGCTTTTTTTTGTCTTCAATTTTTCAGGAAGACTGATAATTCTCAGGTTTTCCTTTGTTGATCTATTCTTGAGGTCAGTGGCTTTGCTGATGAGGTATTTTACATTTTCTTCTACTTTTTTTGATTTTTTTTTTGGTTTTGTTAACAGTCTCTTGCTTTCTCATTAAGTCATTAGTTTCCACAGACTGCATTCTTTTTTTTCAGAAAAGAATTTTCTTCATTTACCTTTTGCATCATCTTTTCCAATTGGTCAATTCCATTTTTGTAAGAGTTTTCCATTTGAGCAATTAAGGTTTTGAGAGAATTATTTTCTTTTTGCATTTGCCAAATTGAGGGTCTGAGAGAATTATTCTCATTTTGTACATGTCCAATTGTATTATTTTCCAAGTATTTATTCTTTTGTTGTAAGGGGTTAATTTTTTCTCCGAAATTTTCCATTTCATTTTTCAACTGCTTTCTTATTTCTTCAAGGAAGTATTTCTGTGCTGGAGATCAAGTTATATTCTCCTCAGAGATTCTAGGTTTCTCTGAGTTAGGCTTTTTTCTTTCTAGGCAATTTTCTATGGGCCTTCTTTCCACAGACCTTTCTTCATTTTCATAAGACCTTCTGTTGGGGAGGAGCTGGTTCATAGAGGTTTGTTGTTGAGATCCCTAGAGGCTTTGCTCACTGTATTTAGTAACTCCAGTTGGGAAGGCAAGTAGGCTTTCTCTGGAGTGTCTACGACCTTAATTTGAGGTCCTCCCCATTGGTCTGGTAGAAATTACTGAATAGTTTTACCTTTTAACAATGGGCAAGGTAATTTTTTGTCCCTATTCATGGCTGAGGGACCTCTGCTGCTCACACCTGAGCCTGGGGCAGAGATGGACTGTGAGTGTGTTTGTTTCAGGTAAAGGCCTCAGCTAAAATGAAGGTAAAGAGTCTGAGTTCTTCACGATCAGAGGAGCCCAGAAATCAATATTTGCAACTCTCCTGCACTGGAACTCACCCTCCAGCCCTGTTGGTAAACTTCAGACAGTCAGTGCCACTACCAATGCCTCTGCTCCCCAGTTGGTCCCTGCCCTGTGGCAGATCAGGCCAGTCCCACTCTTAGGCTCTCAGGCTCTCTCCCTGTCTTGTGATCCTGGAAGAGTCAGCCCTCTGCACTTGGGCTCACCCACAATCACAGAAGACAATTCTTGAAGTATATGTTCTCTTAGCTTGTCTTTCTGGGTTTTGCTGATCAGATTTCTGTTAAGAGGTTTGTTTCATATTATTTAAGAGGGAAGATCAGGAGATTAACACAGTTCCTGTCTTCTCTTTATCATCTTGGCCAGAAGTCTTCAAGGTAACTTTCAATGGATCCTCCTTTCCTATGGGATTTTCTTCATTTTCCTAGGACCTTGTGATGAGTGAAAGGCTGATTCACAAACTTTTAGTGTTGAAATCCCCAGAGGCTTTGCTCACTGGGCTTAGTAACTCCAAGTGGGCCAGCCAGTAGGGGATGTCAAAAGATTTCCCTGAAGTATCTGTGACCTTGATTAGAGGTCCTCTCCATAGGCCTGGGGAGTGGGGTAACAGCAGTCAATGATTATCCTGGAACAATGTGGGCTGGGCCCTAGGGCCATGTAGTTAATCTCCTCACTGCTCACTTAGCACTGAGGGACATCTATTGCCCACATCTGAGCCTGGAGGAATGGGGAGGCCTATTGTATTTGTTCTGGGAAGAATCACTTTCTCCAATAGGAATGGGGAGGGGACTCAAGTGGAATCATTGGGACTTCACTGAAAATACAGGGGCTCATTACCCTGCCAAGCTGACCACATCCATGTATAATATATGCTAATGCTCTCTTGCCCTCTGTGAGAGAACTCTCCCACCAGGGTGGCTGGAGCTTTTGCTGCAGCCAGATATAGCAAATGTTTCTGTGCTGTTTTCAGGGTTGTCCTTTGGCTTGACCCTGCTGCCCCTGAGTTAACTTTCTGCTCTCTGCCCCAGGCTCACCAAAGCTCCCCTGGCACAGATATTGTTGCTAGATGTTTTTCTCCTGGGTTCTTCTACAGATTTTGTGAATCCAAATTCTGTTAAGACACTTGGTTGATGTTAGTTCTGAGGGAAAGCCAGGAGACCTTAAGACAGTCCCCAGTTTCTCTCGGCCAACTTGATCAGAGCCTTCAACCATCTTGTTAATAATATAATTATAATGTGAGAGGAACTATACCAAATCCCAGGGGGAACGTGAAGAAATGGAAATAATTTCTGACTTCCAGTAACTTGCATTTTTATAGAAAAACAATAGTGTATTGGAGAATATGTGTAAAATGAAAACAAGGTAGTTTTGAAATACAGGGAACTAGAATATGTGGAATTCAAAAATATAGAAAGTGTCGTTGAGCTGAACATTGAAGGATAACAAGCAAAGTTGGAGGTAGAGTTGAGCAGAGTATCAACATTAACCAATTTGGAAGATACCTCTTCTCTAAAAGTTCTGGCCACTTTTATGGGGACTATATTAAGCAAAATCCAAGTAGAAGAAGACTCAGAAACATTTAATGGAAATTCATGATTTTAACCAACCTTTACAGATACTAGAAACAGACAATCAGATGGCTCTAGAGCTGAATAGATCAGAGAATTCTGGACTCAATGCCTTTGGAAAATTATACAATGCCTTCAATGATTTTATGTCATTCTGCACTTCAAAATCTCATCTTTTAAAACACCAATATTTTAGTAATGCTACATTGCTGCAGTACATGGAAATTTACAATCATAAAAGTAAAAAAAAATGTCTTTGATGCAAAGAGTACTGGGAAGCTCCTGAGTAAACAGGCTACATCCAAATATTGCATAATGATAACTTATTTATTAAAAATATATTATATCAAGGACATGACAAGAACATTTATGATGAGATAAAATGTCAGATCATAGCCACATTGAGTGCAGTGGGTATCATATATATATATATATATATATATATATATATATATATATATATATATATATAGTTCAAACATTGCAAAGATATTTATTAATTATCAAAAGAGCTGGAGAAATTCTTTGATATATTCTGTGGCCAAGATACAAACAAGAACTGCTTCAGACATATTTGGAATTTGGAGTCATCTCTGCCTATGGAAAGGCAACTGACTGATGAAAACACCAATCTATCTGAGTATAAAAGTATCTAACAATAATAACCACAGCCATCATTATCAAAAATCTTCGTATCAGGGGAAAATCTATACTGAAGTATAGGGTTCTTTTCTCCAAGGATAATAAATATTAAAACACTGGTTCAGCGCAATTTTATATAAATATTACTTGATGAATATTTGATAGATAAATGATCTAATTTCAAATAATTCTGAATGAGAACATATCCAATACCTCTAAACAGGTTGGACCTAAATTCAACTCATCCTCATCTTCTTGAACAGAGAAAGTAGTTAGTTAGCAAACAAAACAAAAGAAAACAAAGGAAAACCAAATCAAACCTTGAACAATTGTAACTCTATTTCATCAATGGTTTCATAAGGATTTGACTTGGAGGGATTTAATAGTCATTGCTTCAGGATTATTAGTAGTATTAGAAAAGTAGTTATCCCTTGCTAATGCCTACCATTTTGTTGTTCTCCACAAAGATAATGTATTAGCTTTGTTGAAGAATGCTATAGCTTTGCATTAGTTTTCACTTGTTCCTTAACAGACTTCTTTATCAGATCTAGACTTTCTCTTTGGGTCTCTAGGTTTCCTTCTCTGACCTATTTTTGCAAAATAATATTGTGAGAACAGTTCTTGCTGAGAATTAGATAATTAAATAAATTCTTAATAGGTGTTTCCCTATTCCAAATTCTCTTCTTTATAGTTGAGATTTCAAAACCATAGTCCATAAATAAAAGTTTCTAAGGAACACATCCAAAGGTATTGGTTATATTTTATAATTAACATATATTTGAATTTAACCTCATTCTTATTACACATTTTCCAATGAGGTAAAGGGAATGAGTGTCAAATGTACACATTGAAATTAGAAGATGCTGAAATGAAGTTATTAAAATCAAAAATGCAAGGTATAAAAAAGATGCTACTTATAAACTAATGGTATTTCCAGTAGAGGAAGCAATAAAATATTATTGTTGAGTGGAATCTTTTAAATCACAGAATAGGGATTTTTGTGGCATAACAGGGAAGGCTTTGGTTTGGCTGTCAGCTATGATGAAGGAGAATCAAGGATTTCACCTTCAAAGCTGAAAAGGAGATGAATAGCTAGTGATAGCAGGATAAATGAGAAGCCAATACCTTTGGACAAACACTCATCCAGAAAGGCCTGACAGAAGCTATTAGAATTCACCCCACAGCTTCCATTTTCCCACTCTCAGAGTGAGTGAGTATTGTGGTCTCATGTAACAAGCTATTGATGTAGCTTTGATGGCATGGGCAGCATTTGCAGTACATTGTGGGTTATGGATTACCATTGTGATGGCTCTGATGTGAATTCCAATAAAATACATGATAGACAGTAAATCTGTGCTTGGGTTTGCCTCTCTTAGTGTTAACTCCATAGAATCATACTCTAACCTGTCATTGCAATGAATCATGGACATAGTGGGATGGAGTTTGCTATTACTTGCCCCAAACTTTCTCCTTATCTTTATATTGCTGACTCCTATAAAAAGCCTGTGAAAATGCATGGTAATTCACCATAGAATTGTATGAAAGTACAGTCTTTTTGACTTGAAAATCAAGATATATAGGATCACATTGTACCAAGCTGATGACTGCCCCAGAATCTCAGGAAAGATAATTTATTCACCATGACAAAAACATTAAAATTAAATTCAGAAAAAAAGATGTTCACCTGATATATTTTTTTGAGAAAGGCACTGATTTCATTGCCCACATCAATTTTCAGATTAAATTAATTCTATCAGAAGTAAATAGAGTATGTTCATTAGGTTTTCTGTCTTTTTCTAGGAATTGCTGTTCTATTACTTTGACATAAGTGGGAGGTTAAACAGAGACTATCTATAGTTTTTGACCCAAAGAAGGTTCAATTATTGCCTCTCTCTCTCTCTCTCTCTCTCTCTCTCTCTCTCTCTCTCTCTCTCTCTCAGAGCTTTGGTCCTGTAATTCATTCTTTTATGAAATTCCTAGTATTGAAATTACCTCCTTTGATGCAGATCAGCCACTTCTGAAACCTATAATTTTAGAGAGGTCCCCAAGGCTCAGAAAAGCAAAGCCTTGGTATTGCTGACAGCTGTGATGAAAGAGAATTAAGAATATCACCTTCAGAACTGAAAAGAAAAGGAATAATCAGTGATAGCAGGATAAAAGTGAAGTCAATACCTTGGGACACAAACAGTGGCACAATGGATAGAATACCAGATCTGCAATTAAGACCTGAATTTAAATCCAGCCTCAGACTCTCAATAACTATATGACTTTGGACACATCATTTAACCCCTCTTTGCCTCAGTTTCCTCAACTGTATAATGAAGATAGTAATAGCACCAATCAAGGTAATATTGCTACAACACTGAATTCTGTTCTCTTGTACCTAATATATGATTATCACTGTCTAAAACTCTGACTTTATTCAGATATCCATATAATTTACTAGAGCCATGGATATACAATTGAGAGAATTTGACCAATCTAAACTCCTATTTTTATAGATGAATAAATAATGTCAGAATTTAAGTGCCAAGGTCTCATAAATAGTTAATAGCTAAACCAAGATTCAAATTGAATCACTAAGTGAACAAGAACAAAAATTTACACCATAGTTTCAGGAACCAAAGTAGAATACTCTGAAACTATCAACAACTGCAAATAATTTTATCTGAAAAGTATACTGACAATGCAATTTTTCTCCATCTTTTTTAACCCCTAATTCCTTCTCTATGTTTCCACCATTTTATCCAAGTAAATTTTTCTTTCTATTTATTCACCCTTCCTAGAATCCCTTCAGAAAGATACATCAAAACTTATGCATTATATACCAAATGCAAATTTCCTAAGTGTAACCCAAAAGTCAGATTAAAATATATTTGGAGATTGTTTAATAAAATGAATAAAAATACAATACAATATTATATTAATATGTGGTTTTCTATGTAAATATATGGCCCACAGTGATCCATTTCTATGTGAGGTGACACCACTGGCTTAAGGTAATAATATTTCAGATGACAAGTTTAATTGCATCTCAATTGGGACTGGACCCAAGATAAGATCCAACACTTAGGCTATTCCACTATTTGAGGTGGGAGTCACTCCACAACATTAAATGAATTGATATTTATGCAATTTTAATCAGTGACTACTGCTTAGTTCTGTATTTTAAAAATATTTTCAATTTATAAAGTAAGCATTCACAAATATACTTTGCATAGGTATACAAAAAAGTATTACTGATATCATCAAAACATAACATTTGCACCTAAGTAAAAAAAGAAAGGTACTTAGAAAACAATTGTATTTTGATACCACTGACCACAGCATGCATATCTTTTATATTTCTTAATGCCTAATTCTCTTCTGTGTTTTGCTTTCTTATCACCCACCATCATGGTTTCTCTGTCTCATTATTAAAACCTATTTTCAGAGAATCATGAGACAGAATAGATCTGACAGACAGGAAGAATGAAGACACATTCCCTATTTTCCATACCCTACTCATAACATTTCCTTGCCAAGATCCATCAGAGAGCTCATCCAGGTTGCTTGACTGGTCACAGAATTCAGATGATATAGGAATCAGTAACTTTGTCCTTGCCTTTTTGGTAGAAATCTTCTTGTCTTTACCATATGCCATTCAGTCAAAAGCACTTATTAAGCATTTATTATGTACAAAATCCTGAGGATCCAAAAAAAAGGCTAAACCAAATGTGGCAAATGCCCTTAAGGGCAGTACTTTCTAGTGAAGGAAATAACATTGAAATAACTATATACATATCTATCTTATATATTCATTATAAATGGAAAGTCGGTGTGTCTTTGATAGGGGTACTGCAAAGGCCTCCTCTAGAAGGTGTAATTTTTGTTAGATTCAGCAAAGCCAGAAGGCAGAGATATGGAGGGAAAGTATGCAAGTCATAGTGAACAGCCAATGAAAAGATTCTGAGCAGGGAATAAGATTATTTATGAGAAGGTAAGTTAACCAAACTTGTTGATCCTAAAGATTATGTGGAGGTAGGCATAGTATAACAACTTTAAAACAAATGACTCCCTTCCTGATAAATTATCTTCACCTTAAGGAAAATAAAAGTTAAATTCTACTTTACAATTTTATCCATTCCTCCATTTCCATTATTGTATGTTATGATAATGATGATGATGATGATGATGATGGTGACAATTATGGTAACATTTATATATTCACAAAATAAATTATTCTTAAAAATTCTTTGAAGTAGGGTAATAAAAATTTTCATAATAACTAGACATTTAAGAGATTGATAAAAGCATGCCTTTTTAGATGTAAGATTTATTATTGTTAAAACCATGGGAAGGAATATTTAAATTTTTCCATAAAGATTAAAAATTTATTCCTTTGTTAAAACCTTAAAACTTCATAGTGGTTTGGTAGCGGATATGTGGAAGATAGAATTAGTTCTTATGCAATAACCTTGGTTTTGTGTAGTTATTAGATAATAACCACTTTATTGATGGCTAAATTATTGATATTAATATCCACAATAATAATAATAAATGTTACTCCTCAAATAACACATTAAAATAATTATGTATTTCATTAAATTATGATCTAAAAGCTTTGGGCAACCAAGCAGTTGGAATTATTCACTTCTTCCCTAGTAATTGATGACCACACAAAGAAGGTAGTTATTGCTATGCTTGACAGCATTTTGGTATGCATTTTGTTAAGTTTTCATTTAGATGTGAAAATCTCAAAAGAATTAACAAGTCACAATTATATTAACTAAAATGTTGAGGATATTACTTGGAAGAGGAAGAAAACTGTTTTTGGGCTTAGGAATTTATAAAACAAAATAATAAGCAAAATGATACCAAGTATCTATTTTGAATCAATCAATGAGTAGAGTACTATTTCTTAACTATCTAATATGTGCCAGGTACTCTGATATGTGATGAAGGTCTAAATCAAATATGTAATTATCTCTGTTCTCAGAAGCTTAGGGAAAAATAGTGCTGTAAAAGGAGCAAGGGAATGCTGGAGATTGTAACATGTGACTTTTTAAAAAAGTATATATCCTTTTATGTTTAAATTACAAGACTAACATTTTTCATTATTTTTTCAGTCTACATATAAATAAAACAATAAATAAGATTTCTGTTTGTAACATTTACTGTTCTCCAAGATAAAATTACTCATACTGAAAAATCAATCACTTGCTCAAAGTTGATGGAACAAATTTATTTCATGAATCCCCTGAATGTGATCTGGCAAATATCAGCTCATTCTGCATATTCAACTGTCTCTCATATAGAGAAACTGAAGAGCTTATTTTCAAGAGAACAGTGATGACATGTAAATAAATATCTTGTTAAGACTGAGGGGCATATAGATATTCTGCAGGATATTCTGAAATTGGTTAGCTAATCCAGTCGTAGTGAATGAAAGGTTCTTTGACTCTGAATGCATTCAGAAAGTTGACTTTTGCTTTGTCACCGTT
The DNA here is from genome assembly GCF_037893015.1 of Macrotis lagotis. Classification (NCBI taxonomy): domain Eukaryota; kingdom Metazoa; phylum Chordata; class Mammalia; order Peramelemorphia; family Peramelidae; genus Macrotis; species Macrotis lagotis. Next base: position 471,798,880 of record NC_133658.1, on the reverse strand, counting down.
GCCTTAGTTTTTTGGTTTTTTTTTTGGCTGCTTTGCTTCCCTCTGTGTCTCACAAGAAACAATGGTGTAATTGTCTTCCTTCTGGAGCAGTATGGGCTTAGTAAAGGTTATTTGTTCATTTATGTTTTAATAGAAAGTAATAGGACTTATACACTGTGAGTTTTAAAGGTCTGGAAAGCATGTTAGAATTCTGGTATTCCTGAGTCTGGACTTTGAAGATAGTATATATTAATGCTTCTAATAACAAGGCACATCTTCTAGAGGTGAACTTCTGGAACCTGACCAGAGGAAGCTGAGATAATGATGCATATATTAGTCTTGCCATTTATAGTCATCATTCTTGTGGGACCAATGCTATACAAGAGTTGAGCTGTTTTGAACCTACTCCCATTTTTCCTGAAAAATAAAGGCATTTTTTGACAGGAGATACTTCATGTTATGGAGAAAAATATTAGTAAATTTATTCCTGCTACCTATATCACGTAGTTAAAAGACATGGATATTAAGTAGTGGAATGGAACTGGCTTGTTATCAACTGATGACCAAAATTGAGAAATATTATTTCAAACCATAAAAATGAGGTTGATGTGGGACTTCAATCAATATCATCAGAGTAGAGGATAAACAATAGCATCTCAGGATACCCTGGAAATCTGAAGAGATGATTTGGTAGTCTGATTCTGAGGACATTGATTGTCTGAGTTCTCACTATACATACCACATTTTGCTCCTCCTCCTCCTCCTCCTCTACATCCTCCTCCTCTTTCTCCTCCTCCTCCACTTCCTCTTCCTTATCCTCCTATTCCTGCTACTGCTTATCCTCCTCTTATTACTGCCACTACAACAGCTTCTAGCTTGTTAGCATTTATATAGTGCTTTTAGATTAGTAAAGCACTTTTATATTTTAGTTCATTTGATTCTCACCATAATCCAGTGAAGACATCATGTGGGAAAATAGAGGCATGGTAAAAAACTGAAGTGGAGCTATCTCACAAATACCCTCTTAAGTTTTAAACAAGTCAATGTGGTAATGAAAAGCAAAAGAATAAAAATATGAACTCCTCTGGACAGTTCAGGACTGTTATAAAATGTGTCAGAATATGAGAGGTGCCTTGAAAAAAGATAAATCAGGTTATATTGAAGATACAGTATGATACATTCTACTCTAAAAGCTAAATAGACCTAGAGGATAGACCATATTTCTGGAAAAGTGCCAGACTTTGCCTGACCTATCACTCAAACAGCCCCATTCAATTCCAGCATATAGGCAGCTTGGACTTGAAGAGGAGACAAGATTAGGAAATTCCTGCAGGAATTAAGGTTTACTATTAGACAATACATTCAGGATGAATCAAAGTCTACTTTTATTATCCAAGAGTATGGGAGCATAACTTAATCCTACCACAAGTCTTCATCCAATAAATTGAGGCTGGAGATATGAGTCAATAGTTTGAAATGCTCAAATACAATGAAGAAATACATTAGACTTGGACACCAAGAGTGTAAGTAAATGTAGAAGGAAACAACTTCACATTAGGTCAAAGGAAAATATCACAGAAAAGAATGTTAGGATCATAAGCACTGAACAGTATCTGGAAGAAATCACATAAGTTATAGAAAATGGAAATGGTTAAGAATAAACAATGCCACAGGTAATTAACATCTTAGAATGGGTGAGTATTCTTTTTGCAAAAACTGAATACACTAAAAAATTATTTGAAATACACCAAATAGAAAACAGCAATTCAATGATATATTATGCATGCATATTTATAAACACATATGTGCATTATGCTTGTATGTGTGTCTTTGTATATAAGTGGATAATACAAATAGTATAATATAAAAGACAACTGACCCAGAAAGAAGTTCAAAGAGATATAATCAAAGATCATTGAGTTATTTGAAAATCGTGATCATGACAAACATCTGAGTTAGATACAGATATTAAAACAAGAAAAAGACCTGGGACTTATAAAAAGATCGGTGATTTACCTAGGTTTTTATAACTAAAATGTTTATGAATCAGAATTCAAAATCAGCTCTTCCTGATTTCAAGTGACAGGAAACAAAAGGCTCCTCTAGAAGATGTTAGTTGAGAAGAGTTTTAGAGGAAATGAATATGATAAGAATACAACTGAAGTAGACATGTATTTCAGGAGTGAAGGATAGAAAGTAAAAAAGCACAGATGTGGAATGAATTGTTGCATTAGGGAAATAGAAAGTTAATTTTGGATTGACTATAGAATTTAAGAAGGAAAGTAAGATCCAGCAAAGTTTAAACTCTAATCTCTTATTAATTATCCATTTATGAATTATTTTCAGAGAAGATTATTCATGAATACTGAAAACATCATACTGTTTATTTGAGTTCCTAGTCTATTTTAACTTTTCATTAATAGTCTAAATTCAATTTGACTTTAGGTCAAACCTAGAAAAATGATTTTTTTCTTTCTTTTTAACTGTCTATTTTAATCTTTGGTTATTTCCCCTTTTCTATCATTTCCCCTGAGTAATAAAGTAGAGTTGAACAAAGAGAAGTTGTATTTCTGAAAATGAATCTCTCTTTATGTTTATATATAATTCCATGGGCTATTTTAGTAGTTGTATTTTTTTCTTTTTTTTTCTTATTAACACAACTTGGAAAGGAACAATGTTTAAAGTACCATTGTATTTCCTATAAAGTTCAGAAATGCATCATGAATCCAAATAAAGAAATATTCTTTGAATTAAGAACATTTTTTTTGTATTTTCTAGATTCTCTCTATAGTAGTATCATCTCTAGAACTGGATAGATTTAAGAGGAATTCAAATCCATCCTCCTCTCCATTTTAGAAATGAGATGATCAGACTCAAGGGAATTATGTGACTTGTTTTCTTCTTATCATTTAAACAGAAATTTTATTTATTTTAGTTGATATTTTATTTTTCCAAATATGTTTTTTCCAAATATAGTCATCCATATGTATATGTATATCTTTAAGTTACAAAATTTCCTTCACCCTCCCTTCCCACCCTGCTCCCCTCAGCAGGCAAACAGTCTGCTTAATATTGTACCTATACATTTGTATTACAAATTAATCAATTTCAGTTTGAGAAATTAGGATTAAGGGAAAGAAAGACATAAAAGATATGGCCAATGCTATCCTCATCAAGAGGAAGAAAAACAAAACCAAACCAAACCAAAAATCCCTTCAGAATCTGATGAACACTACATTCACTCTTAAAAAATATCTCTTAATCAATCATTTGCCATATCAGAGATAACCACACTTCTTTTTCCTTCATCTCTGTCTTCTTTAAACTTACCATATCCACATTCAATGATAATACCGCCCATTCCTTCCACTGAGCTGGAAATTCTAGTCTAAATATATATTACTCCTTTCATCCTGAAACTCTTTCTGTAAGGTCTTAGGAAAATGAAGAAAGTTCAGTGAAAGGAGGATCCAGAGAAAAATTGTTAGAAGGAAAAGACCCTAATCAGAGAGACCTAGAACCTTTAAGGAGAATATGATCTGGTTTCCAGCACAGAAAGACTTCCTTGAAGAAATCAGCAAGGAGTTTAAAAATCAATTGGAAAATTTGAGAGAGAAAATTAACCTCTTGCAACAAGAAAAAAAAATCCTTGGAAAACACAATTGGACAACAAAAAGAAAATAACTCTCAAAACCTCAAGTGGTCAAATGGAAACTCTTTCAAAAATAGAATTGACCATTTAGAAAAGGAGTTGCAAAAGGTAAATGAAGGAAATTCTTCTCTAAAGAAGTAATGTCTGTGGAAACTAATGGCTTCATGAGACAGCAAGAGTCGGTTAAACGACAACCCCAAAATAGAAAAAAATACAAGAAATTGTAAAATACATCATCAGCAAATCCATTGAACTCCAGAGTAGATCCAGTAGGGGCAACATGAGAATTATAGTTCTTCCTGAAAACAATGAAGAGAAAAGAAACCTGGACAATGCTGGGCAAGGATCCTGACTTCCATACTTTCAGTGGAACTGTAACACTCCTCCCAGCCACTCCCTCAGACTCAGGACTAGGCAACATTGTTCACTCATCTGAAAAGGTTTTAAACTCCCTCCACTAGATCCCAGCCCATTTTTCAAGGTCATCTCAGACCTTGTTGCTGAGAGCCTCAAACACCCCAAAGAAATCAATCTGTGGCCCCTACTGCCTGGAATTACTAAGCCAAGTGAACAAAGCATCTAGAGTTTTCAAAAGAAAACCACTGAGAGTCAGTCTCCCCAATACAAAATCCTAGGAAGATGAAGAAAGGCCAATAGAAAGGGGGACCAATGGAGAAATACTTAAAAGAAATGGTTTCTAACTCAGAGAGATCTAGCACTTCTGAGAAGAATATCAATTGGTCTCCAAACCAGAAAGACTTCCTTGAAGAAATCATGAAGGAGTTTAAAATTCAATTGGAAAAATTAGTGGGAAAAAAACTCAAGAGAAAATTAATTTGTTGAGGGGAGGAAATTAACATCTTCCAATAAGAAAACAAATCCTTGGAAAATACAATTGCACAAATACAAAATGAGAATAATTCTCTCAAATCCTCAACTGGGCAAATGCAAAAAGAAAATAATTCTTTCAAATTCTTTCAAAACTACACTTGGACAAATGGAAAAGTACTTCAAAAATAGAATTGACCAAATGGAAAAGGAGTTGCAAAAGGTAAATTAAGAAAACTTCTCTAAAAAAAGAATGGAATTGGTGGAAAGTAATGACATCATTAGACAACAAGATTCTGTTAAACAAAATGAAAAGATCAAAAAAATAGAATAAAATGTAAAATATCTCATCAGAAAAACCACTGACTTCTAGTATAAATCAAGAACAGACAACCTGGAAATTATACACCTTCATGAAAACATGGAAGAGCAAAAAACTGGACTTAATATTACAGGATTTAGTGATAGAAAACTGTCCTGATATCATGGAAGTAGAAGGCAAAATAGTTATTAAAAGAATACACTGAGCCACTGTGGAAAGAGATCCTAAAATCAAAACACCAAGGAATGTTGGGGCCAAATTCTAGAACTATCAGATATAAGAGAAATTCCTGCAAGCATCCAGAAAGAAACAATTTAAATACCAAGAAGCCACAGTAAAGATTATGCAGGTTCTGGATGCATCAACATTAAGGAATCAAAGGGCCTGGAATGAAATATTCTGAAGAGCAAGGGAGCTTGGATTGCAGACAAGAATCACACTATCTGGCAAAGCTGAGCCTTCTCTTCCAGGGGAAAAGATGGACCATTAAATAAATGGGAGATTTCCAGTATTTCCTGATGAAAAGACCAAGAGCTAAATAGAAAAGTTAAACATCAAACAGGAGAATTGAGACACATAAAAACGTTTTAAAAAGGGTAAAGAAAATAAACTGCTTTCCAATAAGATGAAAGTGGCTATTTCCCTACCTGGAAGAAAGCCTTTAACAACTATCAAGAATTGTAACTCTATTAGAGAGAATATACTTAGCTAGAAGTGATGGTCACTCATGGCTTATCTGTGAGAGTGTTATACAATAAGATGAAACTGGCTATATCCCTACCTGGGAGAAAGACTAATAACTCTTGAGAATTGTAACTCTATTAGAGAGAATATACTTAGCCAGAAGTGCTGCACAATCATGACTTTTCTTTCACTCAGAATTAAAAACAATACCTCCTTAGAAAGGGGGACAGGAAAGAAACAGGAGGATGGAGGAGATTGAATGCATAAAATAACATTACATTAAAAGGTACAAAAGACCTATGGTAATAGTGAGGAATAAGACAGGAGGTGTGAACCACCTGAATCTTCATCTCATCAGACATGGCTTAAAATTAGATTATATAAACTTAGTTAAGTGAATAAACTTACCTTACCTTGCAAGAACTAAAAAGTTAAAAGGGTAGAGGGAAAAAAGGAGAGCTAACAGAAGGAAGGAAAGGAAGAAGGGAAAAGAGAAAAGGGAAAGAAAAGGTCATGGAGTTGATATAACAGGGTAATTTAGAATACTAGGGAATGAGGATAAATGGAAAAAGGAGAAAAATGCAAGGGGAGAGAAGATCACATGGAAGGCAATAAAGAGCTAGTAAGTATAACTTTGGATGGGAATGGGATGAACTCTCCCTTAAAACATAAGCAAATAGCAGAGTGAATTAAAAGCCAAAATTCTACAGTATGCTGCTTACAGGAAACTTATTTGAAGCAGAAAGATACAAATAGAGTAAAGGTAAAAGGTTAGAGCAAAATATATTTTGCTTAAAATGAAGTGAACAAAGCATGGTTACCAATCCTTATCTCAGACAAATCAGCTGCAAAAATAGATAGTGTTAAAGAAGATAAGGAAGGAAACTATATTCTTCTAAAAGGTACCATAGGAAAAAAGGTAATATCAATATAAAATGTTTATGTTAGCAATGGTATAGCATCTTAATTCTTAGAGGAGAAGTTGAAAGAGCTACAGGAAGATATAGACAGAAAAATTCTACTAGTGGGAGACCTCAATCTTCCACTCTTTGATTTAGATAAATCTAATAATAAAATAAACAAGAAAGAAGGTAAGAAGGTAAATAGATGGTTAGAACACCAAGATATGATAGACTTATGGAGAAAATTGAATGATGATAGGAAAGGAATATAATTTTATTCTGCAGTACATGGCACTTACACAAAAAGGAACCATGTGTTAGGGCATAAAAATTTAATGATCATGTGCAGAAAGGCATAAATAGTGAATCCATCTTTCTCAGATCATAATGTAATAAAAATCATATGCAATATTGGACCAGGGAGATATAGACCCTAAACTAATTGGAAACTGAATAACCTCATTTTAAAAAATGAGTGGATCAAACCACAAATTATAGAAAGAATTATTTCATCCTAAATAATGAAAATAATGAAACAACATACCAAAACTTATGGGATTCACACATGGTGGCTATCAGGGGATATATTATAGCTTTAAAAGCTTACATGAATAAATTAGAGAAAGAGGAAGTCAATGAACTAAATATACATCTAAAAAATAATGAACAAATTAAAAACCCCTAATTGAATACCAAATAAGAAATTCCAAAAATTAAAGGAGAAATTAATAAAATTGAAAACAAGAAACTTATTTAACTAATAAAAAAGCAAGAGTTGGTTTTCTGAAAAAAACTCAAGAAAATTTATAAACCTCTGATCAATATGAGTAAAAAAAGAAAGAAGAAAAACAAATTGCTAGTATCATATATGGAAAGGTGAACTCACCACCAATGAGGAAAAATTTAAGTAATAATTCAAATTATTTTGACCAATTCTATGACAATAAATTTGACAGTCTAAATGAAATGGATGATTATTTACAAAAAAATATAAGTTGCCTAGGTTAAATGAAGAGGAAATTGAATACATAAACAAACCTATTTCAGATAAAGAAATTTAACAAACCATTTTTGAATTACCTATGAAAAAATCCACAGACCACATGAATTCACAAGTGAATTCTATGAAACATTTAAGTAAGAATTGGTTCCAATTTTTTTCCTTTGGAAAAATATGTAAAGAAGGAATTATGCCTCTTTCTGTGACATCAAAATGTTCCTGATACCTAAACTAGGAAGAGTTAATACAAAGAAAGAAAATTACAGACCTAACTTCCTGAAGAATATAGATGCAAAAATCTTAGTAAAAGGATTAGAACAAGTTGGATTCATCCCAGGAATGCAGGGCTGGTTCAATATTAGGAATACTGCTAGTATAATTAATTATAATGATAAGAAACCTATCAGAAATCATATGATTAGATCAATAGATGCTGAAAAATCTTTTGACAAAATACAGCATCCATTCCTACTAAAGTACTAGAGAATGTAGGTATAAATGGATTGTTGCTTAGAACAATAAGCAGTAACTATCTGAAACCATCAACAAGCATTGTACGAAATGGGGTGAGACAAGAGGCATTCCCAGTAAGATCAGAGGTGAAACAAGGATGCCCATTATCACCAATACTATTCAATATTGTGTTTAAAATGTTAGTTTCAGCAATAAGTGAAGAAAAAGAAACTGAAAGAAATAGAATTGGGAAGGAAGAGGCCAAACTCTCACTCTTTGAAGATGATATGATGGCATACATAGAGAATCCTAAAAAAAATAACCTAAAAGACTTCTAGAAATAATTAGCAAATTTAGCAAAGTCACAGGATATAAAATAAAGCCTCATAAATTCTCAACATTTCTATATATGACTAGCAAAATGGATCATGAAGAGCTAGAAAGAGAAATCCCATTTAAAGTAACCTCAGACAATATAAAATACCTGAGAGTCTACCTGCCAAGACAGACTCAAAAACTTTGAAATCAATTACTAATCACTTCTCACACAAATAAAATCAGTTTTAAATAACTGGGCAAGTATCACCTGCTCATGGATAAGTCGAGCTAATGTAATAAATATGACAATTGTCAGAAATTCCATATAAAATTGGATGCAACATATTATTTGTCAGTAATATAAATCCTTCCTTTTGGACAGAAAGTCATAGCACTTAACAGATGAAATCTACAAAAGAGTTTCATTGCAATTTTTTTGTATCTGATTTGACTTTAATGCAGATGTACTATTTGAAAGAAATTTAAATCTGAATAGGATGCCAATATATTTTTTCATGTCAGATTTTGAACTTATGTTGAAGAATAAGGGATTAGAAAGTGAATTGAGTAGTTATATATGGAAATTTTCAGAAACATTGTCAAAAGGTGCATGGTGATATTTTGGTCATTAATTAGGGCATTTTTGAAAACGTATGAAGGAAGAAATAATGCAAAGACAAAATTATAGATCAAAGCAAAGAAAGAAGTATATAAGAGAAAGAAAGAATTAAGAAAAATCCTTCTTCTGAACATAAAGTTGACTAAATATGATGACGAGTATAACTAGATGCATTTTATCTATTGTTAATGAAATTTTATTTGAAATGAATGATTAGGTTGATAACATTTGAAATTGAAGTTTCGTATATTCATATTTCTATTTCTCTCTCTCATTCGTTTTTCTTTTTACCTCTGTTTCTGTCTTTCAGAGATGGCATAATCTTTAATTACTTGTGGAACAAATTTGATTTGATTCAGAGAAAAACCTAAATTGTGTCTCAAATGACCTTTTCCCAAGGACAAGACCACTCACAATTAGTCTTTGACACAATATTCCTCACCGTGCTGATGCTGGATTTGAATTCCCATCCTCCTGACTCCAAGGCCAGTGTTCTATCCACTGCACCACCTAGTGAATTTGGACAAGTAACTTAATCATTATTGGCTGACATCCAGGGCCATCTCTGTTTGTCCTGATTCATATTGGGCATCTGTACCTGGATGCTTCTGGTGGAGAAAGTGAGAAAGTGAGATTGATGACTTAGCACAGCATATCTTCAATCTTCACTCAAATCCAATTTGCATCCTTGTCTCTGATGTCAAGGTCTTCTTTGAGAATGGAAAAACAAAAGTAAGATTGAACTAAATTGTTCAGATATTCATTAGAATGCTTAGAAGTTGCTTAGAAGCCCTAAGTTTGAGTCTAATCTCTGTTGTTTGCTAGTAGTATGTGAAATTTACTTACACTCCTTAAAACTAAAATTCTCTTAATCATCTGCAGTGTAAGAATAAGTCATATTTTGTGAGACTTTAGGAAAGATAAAATTAGGAAATATATTTACCATTTATTGTATGAATCAATATTCTATACTTGCAACAAAGAAACACATATGAAACATTTAAATATTATACCTAACATATAAAATTTTATGTTTTCACCACAATGATAAGTTATTAATGGTCAATTTATATTATATGCATGAACATGTGCAGATATTACTATGAAAAGCTCAAATTTAATGTTTTCCTAATGTATTTTGCAAGATAATTTTCAAAACATGCATGAGTATGCAAATATATATGTGTGTGTATGTGTTTGCTACACATGTGTATTGTAATTGATAGAGTCAAAATAAGTTGCTTTTATAATAATATGATATAAATATTGAGACTTGTTCTCAGATTTTTTGAAAACATCACTGGGAAAACCTGAATGTGGACAGAATGACAGGTTCAATTTTGATTTCTTTCACTGGGTATTAATATTTTTAAGCTTTCAATCCATGTAATTATGAAATTATGAGTATGTTATTGAAAATCCATTAAAATGTAACATTTTCTGTGATGTAGTTTCTATCATCTTCTTGCATAATTAGCTTTATTCACTGTGTCCAGGTTTCTTAAAGCTATCTTGTTAGTAATTTATGGTGGCAAAAACTTAGTTTTGAATTGTCTTCATAAACTTTTCCTTTGCATAATCTAATCTGTATGATTGAAGCATTTGCTGCCCACTGCTTCTTTGTTGACATAATCTTGTTGGGAGTCCATGAGATTTCTCCCACAGAGAATATCCTGTTCATATTTTTGAATCTTAGTCATTTTATTGCCTTCATTTGCAGATAAGCCAGTTCTGATTTTATTTTACAAATTTAATGAACCATACATTTTTATCACTCTTTGCTATTTACCAATGAATTTATAGCTTCTTATCACAAACTATTTCTGCTAGTTTTAAAGTTATTTTTCTTTTTCTCTGAAAACTATGATTTCCCCCCTTTTGATGAAGAAACACTAACTTTGTTTTAATTTTCCTTGGAACCCTTTATTTCACCAGTATTATTTGAGTCGGGCTTTCCCAATGTATTATGTTCTATGTTATAAATCAAAATGAGAATGCTAGAAGAGTTTGCATGTACTTAAGCATTATTTTACATTTTTAAAAACTTTACATTAAATTTTTACATTTATTTTTACATTTATTTAAAAATTTGATTAAAATTCTTAAGATGGATTGGCATGGTGGTGCATGCGTGTGATCCTTGAAATTAAGGAGGCTCAAATTGGAGGATTTCTTGAGATTGAGAGTACTGAGTTGCACCAGGCTATGATGATCTGGTCTCTGCATAAATCTGACAGTAAAGGTGAACTGGGACCAGGAGTCACCAGATTGACTAAGGAGGGTTAAATTCGATAGGATTACAAATGGGACATATAAAAGAAAACATGAAAATTAGTTGAGTGGCAACTGAAATTTTTAGTTTCAGAATGAAAGGGGAAAAGTATTTAAGGAAATAGCAACAAATAAAAGACTACACAAGTAAGACTACAGTTTTATTTTCAGTATCTTGGTATTTGATGGAGACCAAGGTACTTAAAATTATCTATTTAATCTTTTGGGTCAGTTTTCAGCACTAGATTGAAGTTCAAGGCTTCCATTTTCTCTTGTTCCTTGTATACTAAGAATTTCACTCATGATAAAAGTGAAATTTTAATATAAATGAATAGAATTTTCATGAGATAGAAAACTGTTAAACAAGATTTCTCCTTATAGCCATGGAAATCTATGTCTTCAATGTTCATTAAGTGAATAATAAGATATTTTCATATGACTCTCATAAATTAAATTTCTCACAGTGATGATCAAGAGATGTGATTAAAAGTTTTAAGGCTAGCCAAAATCATAAAAGCTTATACTGTCTCTTGAAACAATCAGTGTTTTCTGTCATTTGTTCTTGAAGCTATCATTTTATTAGCATATTTAAAATAGAAAATAGGTTTCTAATTAGACATCAAATTATCTAGCTTTTTCACTATAATTAGGTATATTTTATATAACAATGGAACATGAATAATCCATGAGTTAAGTAAGAATTGAATGAAAATTAATAAATGTATTATAAATATTATAACAATTTTTGTTTATGCAATAATACAATATAGACCAAGGATGGGAAAATTATAACCCAAGGACTAAATCTTGCCCTCAGCCTGTTTTTTTATGACCAGTCAGCTAAGAATATTTTTTGTACCTGTCTGAGTACAGTGTAAGAACAAAGGATAATCTTTACATTTTAGATAAAATTATTTAAATATACCAAAACTTATTTAGATCTGGACAGTACAAAAATTTAAGACCTGTAGGTCATAGCTAATGACATGTGAAATATATAATGTTTCTCTTTTTAACACTTGGACATTTTGACACTTTCTTTTTAATTTTTTGTATCCTTTTGGGTGTTCATAATGAGTTTTTATGTATAAGCTGGAAAAAAATTTAATAACATATACAAGCACATCATTCTTTTCTGTTTTAGGAGACATTGTTAGTATCTCATCTTTTTGTTAAAATATATTTAATGTCTTCTGTTAAGAAAAGTGGAATATTAACAGATTAGCATACCCTAAAAATAAAAGAAAACAATATACTGGAGGGCTTTCAGGTTATAAATTGGATCAATTCATTACTGGTAGAGTAGTTAAATGGTCTAGCCATTCTGGAAAAAAAAATAGAAATTAAGCCTTCAAAATTATTAAATCATGCATATCATTTGACCCAAAATTTCCTTTCCTAAGGCTGAACTCTATAGAGTTTAAAGAAAGAAATTTGTCCCTATGTACAAAATATTTAAAGGGTATTTTTGGTGGCAAAAAATAATAATCTAAGAGGATACTCATGTTTTGAGAAATGGCTGAAAAATTACCTAGGAAAATAATCAAAATCTACTTTTCAAAAATAAATGATGGAAAAGTTTGTTTAAGGAAAATGTGAAAAGGCTTACTGATGCAGAATGAAATTAGAACAATTTATAAAGTATAAGAAACTGTCAGCAACATAATGGCCAATTTCAGAGGGAAAATAATGAATCATATTATGCACCCTTTACCAGAGAAGTGTCATCATTTTATTCAGTCTGCCTTTTATGCAGAATAGGGCATTTTTTTTAATAGGGACCATGCAGTATTTTTTCCTTAATTATGTATATTTTGGCACAATTTATTTAGTCCATCTGTCTGCTTTTTCTATATCTCTCTGAGTCAAGGAGATTTAGGTTCCAGTTTCAAATTATTTCTCTCACTGCACATACTCATTCTATATTCTGTCTCTCTCTGAGTCAGCAAGATTTAGGCTCCAGTTTCACATTATTCTACCTATAACACATACTCATTTCATTTGCAAAGTTCCAATAAACTACCTCAATCTCAATATTTGTGTAGCTTGTCTTTTTTTTATTTCAACAATTCTATTTTTCTTCTATTTTGGAACCTTGATTTTTACCTTTGTCATTTCATTTAATTTATTCTACATTGATAAATCCTGTACATTTTTATCCTATATAGCTACTGAATTTGTTATTTCTTCTATGTCCTCACTTCTACCACTATAGTGAAAAAAGTTCATCACCTCATATATAATACAAAAAGTCTTAGTGAAGTTTTAAGCTTTAATGGCTTAAATATATCTTAAATCATAGTAATCAAACTTTAAAACAAACTAGGATTTATATACTATATTATTCTATCTATATCTCTATATAATTTATCTTTCTTTTCTTCACTACTATTCCCTATACATCAAAAACCATCCTTTAGATACTGCCAGTTTTATTTTCCTGATTCAAATTCTAGACCTCTGTGAACTTCTACACAGTGTCTCACTTCTAGGGTAATAATACACAACAGCACTTAGTAGAATTAATTAAAGCAAAATATAATGGCTTGCTATGTCCTAAATGTTTACATTTAATCCCAGTCAAGATCAAATTTCGTTGTCTGATATTGAACCCCCTCCTCAGTCTATTTTTTGAACCTAAAGTAAGCACCAAAATAAAATAATTCTATTATAATTTACACAAACCTATTCCTCCATCCAAAATATTTTTCATTTAAAAATATATTTTTTAATACTATACATTTTCTGTCTTAAGTATATCTTCTAATTTTACATATCTGTTTCTGTCTGTTCATCTGTCTGTCTTTCTGTCTTGGTTTCTATCAATCTATTTAGTACTCTAGGAACAACCCAAAGATGGAAGGAACCACAGTGATCATTTAGTAATTCTTCAGTTGGACTTTCAAGGTAAAGTCAAGATAGCTCTCTGCAACTATGTAGGAAGCCAGCAGGGATTGTCCCAAACCCAAACAAAATTTGAACCTTAGTAACACTGGGCCAAAAGACAGAACTGGGTTAAAGACAGGACCTGGACAGGACAGGACCTGAAGTTAAAGGAGGAAAGAAACCTCAACCAAGAAAATTCCTGGGTTCAATAGGCAACATCTTGGCCAATGATAAGCCAGGAATAAGATCCTGCCCCAACATAATAAGTTATCTCAGAAGCAGAGCTCAAGGAATAAAAATGAGGGAAAAAGCTAAAAGAGTGCTCTCCATAGAGAATTACTGTGCTGATAAAGATAATAACAATACCACATCAAAAGAAAAAAAAGCAGTGAAAAATTACCTACATGGGAAGTCTCCAAATAATCTATGAATTGAACTCAAATCCAGAAGTTCACAGAAAAAAAAAGAATTTAAAAACCAAAGAAGAGGGGAAGAAGAAAAATGGAAAAACAGAAATGAGGCATGAAGGAAAATTATAAAAGTTTGACCAAAGAAATCAGCTCCTTTAAAAGTAAAAATATCCAACTGGAAAAAGAATGTAACTCTTCAAAAAATAAAATCAACCAACAGGAAAAGAATTACAACTCACCTAAAACTGAAATTGAACAAGTGGGAAAGGAATGCAATTCATCTAAAACTCAAATCAACCAACTGGAAAGGAAATGCTACTCAGCATAAAAAGTAAAATTAACCAACTGGAAATAGAAACACAAAGATTAACTGAAGAAAATAAAACCCTAAAAACTAGAATTGGAAAAATAGAAATGAATGAATATATGAAATTAAAGAAATTCCATCAAACAAAGTAAAAAGACTGAAAAAAACTAAAGAATACTTGAAAAACTTTTTATTAAAAAAACTACCTGGAAAATAGATCTAGGAGAGATGTTATGAATTATTGAACTACCAGAAAACCTAAATCAAAATAGAACCTGGAAAATTTCTTTCAGGAAATTATCAGGGAAGTCTGTCCTAATCTGCTAGAGCAATAAGACAAAATAGCCATTGATAAATACAGAAAACCTCTCCAGAAAGAGAAGCCAGGATAAAAATTCTAAAAGTATTGTAACCAAATTCCAGAATTCTCAAATAAAGGAGAAAATACTTCAAGCAGCAAAAAAAGAATCAATTTAAATAAAAAGGCATCACAATCAGACTCACACAGGAATTAACAGCTTCAACAATAAAGGACCAGAGCACCTGAAATAACATATGCCATAGAGTAAAGGATCTTGGGTTGCAACCAAGAATTTACTACCCTGCAAAGCTCAGCATATTCTATCAGAGAAAAAGATGAATATTCAATGAAATAGAGGACTTCCAAAATTTTTGGATAAAAAGAACAGACTTGAACAGAGAATTAAATCTCCAAATACAAGACTTGAGATGCATAAAAAGGTAAACAAAAAAGAAAAAAACCAAACAAATGCTAGTAAAGAAAACTATTTTGTATACAACCTACAAGGGAAGATGGAGCACTTGTAACTCGTTATTTCTCTTAGAATAGTTAAAGGGTTGAATATACTTAAAGAGATTTGACTTAGAAATATGGGTAGGGTTGTTTCTTGTCTTTCCTCTGAAGCGGACCAAGATGACATCACTATTTTTGAGACAAATAATCCAGGTGAATTCTGTTTTATTCATAGAATTTGGCACTTTCCTCTAATGAGGGCATCCAATTCTGGAGAAACCTGAGTCATTGTCTACCTTATTTTACAATCAATTGCAAAGTCCTTAAGAGAGACCTTCAGGATCTCCCAGTATTTATTTAGAGACTCTATAGTTAATTAAACAAAAGTGACTTTACTTTACTAGATACTTAGAGGTTTGCAGTACCACAGGAACAGAGTGTGGGAATCTACATAGAAGGATTGAAAATAAAGAGATTAGGAAGTGATTTTAGAATAATCCAAACGTTAGTTAATGAGGGTTTAAATACCATGGTTGGGGAGTCAAAGGTGAAGAGCAGAATGTGGAAGGGAGCATGCTTGGTTGGGGGGGAATACCAATGGTTCATGAAATGATTTGGCTTTTCATGATGTTTTGGCTCAGAAGGATTGTATGTCCATGGAGGATATTTTGTAAAGGGGTAAGGTTAAAAAAAGTGATTATCATTTGATGTGATTCAAGACTCTCGAGAAGTATATTTCTAAAAAGACAGAAGAGGGGAGGGTGCTAAGTGACTATGGGGCAATGCTGCTTATCAATCAACCTTTGATTGTATTTTGACTGATAGTATTTTGAGCTTATCAAGTATATTTTCTTGAGCCTATTGCATGTTGACTGGGAGTATGGGAAGGGAAGAAGGCAAGAGAGGAAAGTAAAAAAAATATAAGACAAGCAAGGAACAATTTTATAGGTGGCTCAGGTCTTAAGAAAAGCTCTTTCTTCCTTTAAATAAAGCATTTTCAGATTGGGAGTAGGAAGAAATAAATTGTGTCAAGGAATCACAGGTCCTATAATAGCATGCCATATGCATATATGTACATACATTCATGCATACAGACACACAAATAATTTTTTTAAATGAAAAAATACTCAATGAAATGTGAATGCATACCTGCAATGTGCTTACTTTTACTCTAGTGAGTTTATGAAATTAGTATGCAGTTTGATCAGCATGCATTAAGAATGAATGACTTTTATAAGTGATAGGCCATATAGTTTTAATGCAGAATGGAAAATTGCTTATGCAGATTTTTTTGTCAAATTTTATTGACTCTTTTATTGATGCTGCTAGTATTATTCTCATGGATAAATCTCTTTTATACCTTTTATGTTCTTTGAAAAAATGTAAAATGCATTTAATGTACTCCAAACCATTTTTGGACATTAAACGTTGTTCTTCCGGGAATTTGATCTAACAGATCAATGTGAAAGGACAGGTTAAAGTGTGAAAGATATGAGTACTCTCTCTTTATCCCTGTGTATAGCTAAAGTCACAAAATCCTAGTAGAGTGGTGGAAGATTGAACAAGGGAAGTGGGCAATGGAGACATATAGTGAGCTTATCATCAAACAAGGTGTCTCCTATTCTGGTAGTGATATGTGTTTCCAATGACTATAGGATTATACCTGCTTTTTAACAATTATCCATTTCTTGAGGATTAGAGAAATGATCAAAAATAAATATACTGGAGAGAATGTAAAACGACTTCTATGCTTATTTTTCTATTTCTTAGGCTAAAATGGTAATAGTGCCTTTTTAAAAAAGAAAAATAAGTTTCTTTTATCTCAAAAAGTTAGTATTTTGAAAGACAATGTGATCATGTGGAATAATTAGTAGAGACAGATTTTTTAAAAATAGGAAATTCTGTCTAAATTCTATCTCCAAAAAACAAAAACAAAAAAAAAATAAAAAATAAATTCTATCTCAACCATCACCTCCAAGCCATTTTCAAATGGAGAAATTAAAGCTATTTATAGTCACATAAAAATTCTCTCAATCATTATTGATTTGAGAAATGTGAATTAAAATAACTTTGGGGTATTTGTTAACTCACACCTATAATATTGGCTAAAATGATAACTTAGAATAATCAATATTGGAAGGGATGTGGGAAAATTGGGACACAATGTATTGTTGATGGAGTTGTGAACTGATCCAGCCATTCTGGAGAGCAATTTGGAAATATGCCTAAAGGGCACTAAAACTTGCTTCACCAATAACACAATTAGGATAATATCCCAAAGACATCAAAAAAAGGGGAAAAGACCAACTTGTGAAAAATATTTATAGCCACTCTTTTTGTGTAGAGGCAAAAAATTGGAAATTGAAGGAATGTCCATCACTTGAGGAATGACTGATCAAAATATGAAGGTGAGGGAGTTCTATTGTTCTGTTCATGAGGAATGAAGCTTCAAAAATTCCTGCATGAACTGATGTTGAATGAAGGGGGGAAAACAAGGAGAATATTGTACACATTAACAACAACATTATGAGAAGATCAACTATGATGGACTTCACTCCCCAAAACAGCTTAGTGGTCGAGGACAATTCTAAAAGATTTGTGATGGAAAATGCCATCTACCCTCAGAGGAAAAAAATATGAAGTCTGAATTCAGATCAAAACATTCTTTTTTCACTTTTAAAATATCTGTCTCTTTTTGTGATATTATTTTTTTCTTCTTTAGTTGTGATTCTTGCACAAGACTAATAAGAAAATATATGAAACAGGATTGTGTATGCATAACCCATATCGTATTACTTGTTGTAATGAGGAGGGAAGAGAAAAAGGAGGGAGGTAGAAAATTGTGGAACTCAATATCTTACAAAAACATGCCTGTATTCATGTATTTGGAAAAAAAAACTAAATAGCATTAAAAAATGTTGAACAATTTCAAACATGGCTGTCTCTGAAGTTTCCATATTTCTCATAGGACAGCACTGTGTTAGGCACACATAACGCTCAATTAATCTTTGCTGAAATTATGATAAAACAGAGATATGCTATTTTTTTTGATGAGGGTCCTCTGAGAAAGGACTGGGGATTTTTTCCCCTAAATTTCTAACTTTGATGATGTAGAAATCTCCAAGGCAGAGGGAAAATCACTATCAATGCATATCAACAAGTATTCTATAACTTTTTGACCACTGAGGTACTGAGTTTATCTAATGTGCCTAGAATTAACCAGTCATTATTCAACAGAATCAAGATTGGAATCCATAGGTCAGCTATCTTTTCATACTGTCAGGGTGCTCAAATGTCAAACATATGATTACCAAAAAAATTATTTTATAGATAGCTCACAAAGGATAACTGCTCTGGCTGGGGGAATATCAGAAAAAGAGATACAGGGACACTCTCAAGGTCTCTCTTAAGAACTTTGTAATTGATTGTGCAGACCGGGAACACACTGACATAGGACCACCTAGCATGGCATGCCCTCATCACAGAGGGTGCTGTGTTCTATGAGCAAGGCAGGAAGGAAACAGCTCAAAGGGAATATGAGATACACAAGTATAGAGAACTCAATCAAAGTCTTCACATGGACCTGTGGTAGAGCATTTAGAACTTGTAGCAATCTGATCAACTAGGTTCAGACTGTAACTTATCTCTAACATAGTGATGTGGTTTTGATCCTCTTTGATGTGGAAGGAAAAATAACCAACCCAACCAACTCACCCATTACCATGATATGCTAAATATTGTCAGTATTGCTCACTAATATTTATGTAACACTTTGAGGATTGCAAAACATGAAATAACTTCTTCAACTTGATTCTCAATCCTGTGAGGAAGTTATATAATAGTCATACATGTGGCAAAATAGAAGGAACACTGGATCTAAAATTAGGAAGATCTGAATTCAAACTGAACTCCTCCAATTGTTTTTCCATTAATTTTAAAACCTTTGCCTCAATTTCTGAGCTAAAAGTATTTGACTGTTATCTAACTGGCAGAAACTATAGGAAACTGAAATCCATATCATCTGAGTTAAAACAAGACATTTCCTAGGCTTGTGACTCTAGGCAAGTTATTTAACCTCTGATTGTTTCAGTTTATGTTTGTTTTTCAATTTTTTCATCATCCAGCTCAGTGACCCTCTTTGAGGTTTCTAGGCAAAGATACCGGAGTAATTTGTCATTTACTTCTCAAACTCATGAGGAAACAGAGGCAATGAGGGGTTATGTGACTCGCCCAGTAACACATAACTAATAACTGTATGAAGTCAGATTTCAACTCCCAAATATAAGTCTTTCTGATTCCAGGTGGAACACTCTATACAATGCACCAAATAACTGCCTGAATATATAAAATGGAGATAATAAGGATATCTGCCTCTAAGAGTTGTTGTGAGGTTCACATATAAATTTTTAAAATACTTTGCAAACTTAGAGGATTGCAACTAGCTAGCTATTACTAATACTACAGGTATGCTATTTTAGAGATGAGAAAACTGACTCAGAAATGAGATTTCCCCATAGTAACAAAACCAGCAATTGCCAGAGGCAGGAGTAAACTTTTATCATGTTACTTTAAGTACAATGTTAGCACTACATAAATACTGACAATTTCATTTTGTACATTTTGTACATCCTTTTTATGGACCATTTTTGATACAAATGAAGGAAAGCTAGTTAGGTACATGGATCTGATGTCTCTACTAACTAGAGGAAGGCATTTTGCAAAAGACTTAAGTCACATCATATTTGTCTTTTTTAAACACATTGTCATTAAAATAACTTAGTAAAACAGAAGAAACTGAGGTCAAGAGCTGCTATAAGTGATCTGAAAAAAAATCATTTTAGATACCTAGAAGAAAAAAAGCAGGAGTATGTTTTCTTTGGCTATGATAAGACTTTTCTATGAACATTTTAATGTTCTTTTGAAGCCTAATACAGAATAAAAAACATGAAACATTTTGAGCTAGAGGATCTGAGTCAGGCTTTATGTCAATTAAACTCTTAATACCTTTGATCACATTTTTATCTTGTCTTGGACTCAGTAAACTCAACAATAAAATTAATGCGTGAGATAAAAATTCACTTAAAAATATAGACTTCTTTGAACATAAAAGAAAGTTTATTCTGGCTTTTCTCGAAAAAAGGGCACACACTCCAAGTCTTACAAAGGTATTGAACATCAAGGAACTGCCCATAACTGACAGTCAAGCAAGATTATATGGCCTAATGCGATCCTCTCCTCTTCATCATCCCTCTCTTTTTACTCATTGGTCAATCTTCAGAGTTAGGTTCTATCTGTGAAAATCTGCCCCAGGAAAAAAGAAAAGAATGAAAGGTTTTCATAAAATATTACCTCACCATCCAGATGGTGAGAATAACGTTCAGGATTATAATTATCTTATTGAAATAACAGTCTACTTATCATAGAAGAAGAGAAGTCTTATGAACTTGCATTAGAATGCAAGTTTTTCTCATGGGAACACTCTACTGCTCTCCAAGTTAAGATATTTTTATCATCAAACATTTGACTAACTAAAAATGCAAGATGTCTCTAGAAATAGTCCACTATTTTCCCCCTAACAGCATTGGGAGGGTGCCTGGCTTGTAATGCAAGTCTTTCTCCTTCTTTCTTCTCAGAATAGTCTAAGAGTAATAGTCTGTCTTTCATTTAATGTTGTTTAACCATGAGAAGACTTCACTAGGTATATTAACTCTCTCTTTTTTTTAAGTTTTTGCAAGGCAATGGGGTTAAGTGGCTTGCCCAAGGCCACACAGCTAGATAATTATTAAGTGTCTGAGGTTTGCGTTTAACTCAGGTACTCCTGACTCCAGGGCTGGTGCTCTATCTGCTGCGCCACCTAGCTGCCCCAGAATACTAACTCCTAAGAGGGAGTATCCCACTCATTAAAGAGGTTAAATTAGATAATTTCCATAATTCCTTCCATTTCTAAATATTGTATGTTGCTTTGTATCTCAGATACTTTGCAGCTCAGTTGCTTCAAATGAAAAACAAAGCTCTAAGAAATGCTGTCTTAGTTTAGGCATCTCAAAGGCATCACTAAGCTATATTATCTCTAATAAAAGTTATTCAATATATTCACTAATAAATATCATGCTGTCCTTACAAGTGCACTGTTGTTGAGATGCATTCGTTTATTCATTTTTAATCTAAGTAATAATGTGATATATCAATATATGTCCTGCTAGTAAGGGACAGCAAAAATACATTCAGATATGTATGTTTGCTTCTAGAATGACATGTAAATAGATAGATGGATGATAGATAGACAGTAAGATGTATAGATACTGATATAGACAATTTTGCCATCTCCACATTTAAGAATTCCAAAAATCCTTTTGTTTGATCATAATGTATGGGCCTTTTTTTTTTACATCTCCATCTGCATTTTTACAAAATCTTACTGTTTTTCTACAATCTTTTCACTATGAAATTCTCTCCAAGGCCCTTTCCTTTAACCTACATGTTCTTTTCTCTTCTCCATACTTACTCTTTGACAAGCAATTATATGCTACATTGTTTCTTTCTTTTGAATCTCTACCTCCAATTATTTTGCTGATCACATCCTGTCAAACTTTACCCTGAGATCTGCTTCACCATAAATTTCTGCACTCCTATACAAATGCTGCTGAACAAAAGTGGATAAAATCATGTGATCATTCTGGCTGTGTCCACAGCAAATTAATTTTAGACACTGCTACCTGAGCTCTCACTGCTACTAGGCAATCCTTCTATTACTGCCTTATCAACTCTTCATCTCAAACTCCATAGCAGTTCTTCCATTTTTTTTCCATTAATTTTCAAACCTTTCCCACAATTTCTGAGTTGAAAGTATTTGACCATTATCTAACTGGCACGTACTATAGGGAAACTGAAATCCATATTATTCAATTACGTGGTATGAAAAAATTATTAAAGGAATTTGGAAAACAAAAACCATATCAGAAATTCTTGATCCATTGAATTAATGATTGTAAATGAAAATTTTTAAAAATTATTATGCTGAGATGTGAAACAATGTAAAAACAAAAACATATAATTCACCTTAGGAGAAAAATACTAGAGAATTGATAGTGAAATCAATTAGACAGAAACTCTACAAAATCAAAATATTTTAAAAAATTCATATCACCTGTAGGTTCAAGATTGGACCTGTACAATACTTCAAGTTGGAAAAAATATAAATATTAAAAGCTTTTCTATCATTAATTTAGAGAATAATAAATCAGTTATAACCAAATCAAGTAATAATCAAAGATAGTTTATCTACAACACTGGAAAACAATGCACTCAGACATGAAATATACCTAAGTGCTCAAATACTTCATAGCTGCACATAAATTTCCAACACTCTACCAACTTCCTTTCTGACATAAAGATGTAACATTTCTCAGCAGGGATATCATTTATTGCCAAAAAATGAAGTTGAGCAGTCCTTTCAAATAAAGGCAAATTCTGTGTTCTTTTGGAAGCAAGTTTAATTTCCTTTACATTCACCACTAAAGAATAGAAACTGAAAGCTTTGAGTTTAAAAGTAGAGATCAAATCATAGCTGTAGATAAAAGCGATACTTAAAAATACATTGATCTTCCCCAATGAAAACCCATTGACCACAAGTCTATTAAGGAGAAAACTAAGGATGTATGAGCTAAGAATCAGACTGCTATCCTGAAGTCAGAAATTATTAGAAAATCATATTTCTAGCATTGAATAACTATACAATCTTTAAGTATACGTTTGTCATACTAAATGTACAAAAATGGCAAGACTAGTTCTTTATATATAGAAACAAAAACTTACTCAATGACAGAAAAAAACATGGACATTATTACTCTCAAAAAACTATAGAAAAACTAATATTATCTTTCAAAAAGAAGTGGAAATTAATTTCAGAATATATCAATAATTTCAAAAAAAATTAAGAATTATCAGAGGTACATTTTCAGAAAAAAACTCAAAAGAATCTATAATAATTAGGGTGCTACAATTTGAAATGAGTAAATCTGAATACAAGGCCTATCTTCAAACAACTGTTGCTTGAACTTCTAGGTTATATGACCAACAAGATAGCAGACCTGTCCTTTTTGACTGATCCCCATGACCTTTTAAAAATTCCCCAAATAGAAATTATGCACCAAAGATAAATAAACTTTAATTGTTTTCATGGTCTAGAAAGTCAAGAATCTGAAAAAAAAGTAAAAAAAAAGAACAGAATCTATTTTGGAAGGTTTTCAAAAATAATGGTAGATGTATTTTATCAAAGGCTTTATCCACCATCAATTGACATAATCATATGAGTGTTATCCATTGAAGTAATAAATTATGCTGATTGTTTTCCTAAAATTGAAATATATTTGTAGGTCTTAAATAATTTTTACCTTTTAATAATGTATTGTCCTAGTGATAACTTGCAGGAATCACTTAGGTAAAATTTTATGCAAATTAGGGAAATTGATCCATATATTTCTTTGTTTTGATTCTTCTTGGTTTAGATATCAGTACCTTGTTGGAGTCATACAAAATGCTATATTTTTTCAAAGATTTTTCAGCACCTATTGAGATAATTATATGAATTTTATTAATTTTGTCATTGATATGATAACATATACTGATTGTTTTCCTAATAATGGACCAACCTGTAGACCTGGTATGAATCCTGTCACATTATAGTATATTAGCCTAGGAGTAATTTGTTCTAGTTTCATCAAAATAATTTTCATTTAAGGGGCGGCTAGGCGGTAGAGTGAGGTCCTGGAGTCAGGAATACCTGAGTTCAGATTCGGCCTCAGACACTTAACAATTACCTAGCTGTGTGGCCTTGGGCAAGCCACTTAACCCCCATTGTTTTTGGGGAAAAAACACTACAAAAAAACAAAACTAAAGACATTCATTTAAAATTTTTACATCAATAATAATTAGGGAGTTTGGTCTATAATTTTCAATTTGGCTTTTCCTGGTTTCGGTATCAGTACCATCTTGATATCATAAAAGGAATTTGATGGAAATCTACTTATTTTGTCAAAAACTTTATATATAATTAGAATTAATGGCTTTTAAAATGCGTGATAGAATTCACCTGCCAATCCATCTAGCACTGGAAATATTTTACTTGGGGAGTTCATTGATGGTTTGTTTAATTTTTTTCTGAAATGGGGTTATTTAAACTTAATTCTTCTGTTAATCTGAATAATTTATATTTTTTTCAAGGCAATATGGTTAAGTGACTTGCCCAAGGCCTATCAAGTGTCTGAGGCAGGATTTGACTCCAGGGCTGGTGCTCTATCCACTGTGTCACTTAGCTGCCCGACAATTTATATTTTTATAAATATTCATCTAGTTCACTTAGATTGTCAAATTGACTGGCATATATTTGGGCAAATTAGCTCTGAATTATAATTTTAATTTCATTTGTACTGGTGTGACTTTTCTATTTTTCTTTCACCCTTTTCATTTTTACTATGATAATTTGGTTTTCTTCTATTTTTGAAATTAGATTAAGGAAAGGTTGGTCTTTTTATTGATTTTTATTTCTTAAAAATAAATTTTATTTATTCATTTAATATGTTTCTTACTATCAATTTTATTAATTTCTCCTTTGATTTTCATAATTTCTAAATTGTTACATAACAGAATATTTAGTTTTGCAATTTTCTAGATTTTTTAAGCTTGCATGCTTCAATCATTGATCACTTTTTTCACTAATCTATTCATGCAAATACTTAGAGATATAAAATTATTTCTAATAATTTTTTTGGCTGGACCTCAGAAGTTTTGGTATGATATTTCATCATTGTAATTTTCTTGGATAAAATTGTTGATTATCCCAGAATTTGTTGTTTTATAAACTCATTCTTTAATATTAGGTTATTTAGTTTCCATTTAGTTCAGCTAGATGGTGCAGTGGGAAAAGCACTGGCCCAAAATTCAACCTAAGACACTTACTAGTTGGGTGACCTTGGGCAAATCACTTCACCCTCATTGCCTCACATTCAGGCATGCTGATTCATTCCTGCTTACTGAATTCAGATAACTCTGGAGAAGAAAGTGAGACTGATGACATGGAACAGTATCCTCTCACTCAAATCAAATTCATTTGCTTGTTATGCCATCACCTCCCTGAAGTCATAGTCTTCTTCGAGGAAGACAAAAAGGATAAATATTGTCATTAATATTTAGTTTCCAATTCATTTGTAGCTTATCTGTCCCTGGCCCTCTATTATATGCAATTTTATTTTATCATAAATTGTAAAGAGTACATTTATTATTTCTGCTTTTCTACATTTTATTGTGAGATTTTTATGCCCTAATTCATGTTTAAATTTGGTGTTAGTGCCAAGAAAAATAGAGAAGGTATGTGCTTTTCTATGTCTATTCAATTTAAAAGTTACCTATGTAACTTTTCTTAAATTCTATTCACCTTTTTACCTTCCTTCTTGTTTATTTTATGCTTAGCTTAATCTAATTCTGATAGAGGGAGGTTGAGGTCTCCCACTAATATTGTTTTATCAAATTAGATGGCAAACCACTTGGTGCATGCATGGTTAAAACTGTTATTACTTAATTGTCTATGTTACCTTTTAGGAAAGTGTTATTTCTTTTCTTATCCTTTTTAATTTGATCTATTTTTTAATATAACCTGCTTTTGCTTTGTCTGAGATCAGGATTGTTATTGCTTTTTTTAACTTCAATTCTGAAGCATAATATATTCTGTTCTAGTCTTTTATCTTTACTCTGTGTGTATCTTTCTGCTTCAAACATGCTTTTAACAAACAACATACTGTGGGATTCTGACTTTTAATTCACCATGATATCTTTTTTTTTCCATTTTATGATATAATTCAGCCCATTCATATTCACAGATATACCTTTTTTTAGGTTTTTGCAAGGCAAATGGAGTTAAGTGGCTTGCCCAAGGCCACACTGCTAGGTACTTGTGGGGGTCCAGCCTCCGCGGGGTCCTTGGAACCTGACAGGAGGGATAGAGTCTGCGAAATGAGTTGAGTCAACAAGTGGGTAAAGGCAGGAGCTGGTTGACTGACTGTCACCTGCTTAGATTTATTTTTATAGTCTTAGAATCATATGAAACAAGCAAACTAAAATCATTTCCTTGGTTACAAAAGTATACAATTTTCATCATTAATCATATAGTTCATATGGTTACAAGTTTGATCATGTAGTGGTTAGAAGTGTGATTATCAATCATGTAGTTAATATTCTTGTCCCTGCTCAGACCGTGATGACCTCAACCTGCCTGTTAGCTAGTTTGTTGCTGCATAAAGTTATTGATTAAACAGAACTTTCCTTATAATAATCTTTGATATAATTTGTTTAATGGAATGCTTCTATGTTTTTGTACTGCATATGTAATGTTTTCCGATATGCTCCCTTGACAACCTATAGTGAGGGTAGTTATGTTTGTCCACCTGTCGGTTGACTCCTTCAGTAACTAATTTTCCTTTCAGCCTTTGTTGGTAGATGCTACTGTTTCTATGACTTTTTATTCTTTCCCAATAAACTAAGGCTGTTAGAGTTCACATATTGGTTACCTATACTAACTATTCTCTCATCATCTTTATCATATCTTCCTGTGTATGATAAGGGGGGCAAAACTGTTAATTTCCCTGGAATTCTATCTGACCCATCTTGTATCTGGTTTCCCTGTATATATTCTGACATCTCCCCGGAACTCCCAGTGCTGTATCTTCCAAGGATTTCATAATGTTGAAGTCTTTTGTATGTCTCAGGGAGAGGCAGTCCTGTTAAATTTGGACAGAGTTCACAATCTGTTTTATTCAAGGAATTTCTCAGAAATCCTTCCTTTATAGTCATTCCTTAGGATGAGTAAGTTTTACAATCAATAATAGACCTATAAATATGGGTATACATGGAATCCCTATATATATTGAAGAAGGAAATTTTGTTCCATCAGGCAGTGTGACTGCCTTGTGTCTTCTTGCCGCGACTGTATCAAACAGCTTAGAGACCCTGGCTCCAAACAGGTACTTATTAAGTGTCTGAGACCAGATTTGAACCCAGGTACTCCTGACTCCAGGGCTGGTGCTTTATCCACTGCACCACCTAGCCACCCCCAGATATAGCTATTAATTCTGTGTTTCCCTCAAACTTCTTTTCCCAATTTGTAATTTTCTCTTTCATTTCCCCTTATTTCTCCTCACTAGTGTTTTGATTTTGTTTGCTACCTACCTCAATCTGCACTTTCTTTTATCAACTCCCTTCCCTTTTGTTTTTCCTTTACAATTATATTCCCTTTTTTAACTTTATTTTCCAATTCCCTTGGCACTCCTTTTTCCATTTTTCTTTCTGATTCCCCCACCCCCACTTTCCTGTAGGGTAGGATAAATTTCTAAACCTACTTAGGAATGTATGTTATTCCTTCTTTGAGCCAAATCAGTTAACATTAATATTTACTCATGTCCACACCCTCCCTTCTTCCAAAAACCTCTTCTATATTAGGTCCTTTGGGCCTCTTCATTTGGTTATTACTCGTTTGATGCCTCTGCTTTCTTCACTTGACATAATTCCTTTGTTCCCATGTCCCTAATTATTTTAGACTGATTTTGAACCCATTCCCTCTATCAAAGTTTACTCCTTTCAACTGTCCATATTGAAGTACAATTCTCATGAACCATAAACAATCTAATTTCATAATCAATTGATACTAGAACCCTCTTTTCATTTTTGATCTTTCCAATTATGCCTATATAAATGCAACCCTCAAGAGTTAGGTTTGATCAAATCACAGACATGGATGGAGTGAGCAAGCCCCATGAAAATATTCAAGATGAATAGAATTTGATGACTATTATCTTTATCCTAATCTCATGCCCTATTAAACTGCCTTGATATACATTCATAGCATCTGCATCGATTGACAGGCCCAAGGTGATGCAAGCCCTGGTCAAAGAAAAGCCCCTAGAGGCAGTATATAAAAAAGTCTGACAAATTCCTAATTCTGCATTTTTTACCAATTGATATTTTATTTTATGCTTCCAATTACATGTTATGAACGTTTTTCAATATTTATCTTCATGCATATGCATAAACACACACACATATGTGTGTGTGTGTGTTACATGATTTCCTTCCACCCTCCCTTAACACCACACTCCTCAGAGACAGTCTGGTGAACATTAAATGATTACATTTGTGTTTAACATGTATACGTATTAATCAGTTTCCATATGACTAAGGGAACTAAGGGACTAAGGGAAAAGAAAGAAAATCATGATATAGGAAAGAAATACATACAAGAAATTTTTAAAAACTAAACACAGTATTCATTCAGAGTCTTTAGGTTTTTTTGTTTTATTTCATTAATTTTTATTTGTTTTGTTTTTCTTCCTCTGGATGTTATGTTGTACATAATAGATTTCCCAGCCCTAGCTCTATGAACTGCTGAGAGGACTTGCATTTTTCAAAGTTGATGAACTTACAATGTTGTTGGTAATGTTCTCTTTGTTTTGCTCCCTTCACTCAACATCAGTTCCTAGAATTTATTTTAATATTCTCTAGAGTTCAAACATTTGTAGTTTCTTATTGAGCAATAGTACTCAATAATATTCATAAACCATAACTTGTTCAGTTATTCCCTAATTAACGGACATCTAAATAACTAATTCTTTTGCACTACAAAGGGCTACTTTGAATATTTTGGAACATGTAGGACTATTTTCACTTTTTATGATCTCTTCTATATATATGGGCCTAGTATTGATATTGCTAGGTCAATGTATGGTCAGTTTTAAATCTCTTTGGACTAAGTTCTATATTGCTCTCCAGAATGGTTGGGTTAGTTCACAACTCCATGAACAATGCACTGTCTCAGTCCTCCCACAACCTTGCTAACATGATCATGTTCCCATTTTATCATCTTAGTCCATCTGATAGGGCTAAGGTGCCTAATAGTTGTTTTTATCTAATTCTATTTTTTAAGTTCAATTTTTTCAGTGAATTCTTCTACCCTTTCTTTTCCCCATTTGTCCAGTTCGGCTTTTTAGGATATTTTTATCACAAGTGAATTTCATTATAATTCTTCCATTTGGCCAGTTCACCTTTTCAAGGCATTTCCTCTCTGTATTGAATTCTTGTGCTTCTCTTTACCATTGAGTGTATTCTATTTTTATTGTATTATTGTTTTCAGTAATTCTGGGGGCTCTTTTTTACTGTGCCATTGACTTTATCCATGATTTTCCTGTATCACTCTCATTTCTCTTCCCATTTTTCCTCTACCCTTCTTCCTTCCTTTTGGGGTTCCTCTGCCAATTCATATTTTCTTTTTGAGACTTGGATATAGCAGTTTTTACTTTGTAGTCACTGTGTAAGTTTCTTTGCTTAGAATCTTTTTTCTGCTGTATGCTCATTTTCTAACCTATTTCTTGACATTGAATTAATTCTATTTTAAAGTAAACCTCTGCTTCCAGAATTTAGAGGGCATTGTTCTAAGTTTAAGGTTTTATGTCTGTGTGTGTGTGTGTGTGTGTGTGTGTGTGTGTGAAGGTATTTTCAGAGATAATTCTGGGGACCTGTAAAGATTTTATTCTTTCAAGTTGATATGAACAGTGAAGATCTATGAAGATTGACTTCTTTCTTGGCCTTTGATCTTGCCCCTGAGTAACCACAAGCACTCTACCCTTCCCTAAACTGTGATCAGAATCTCCACTCTCATCTACAAATTCTAGTGTGCTAGTGCTAGGACTGAAACACAGAACTGAGATTCAGATTCAAACATAAATAATGCAAAAGAGTCCTGTATCTAATGTGAGCAAAGGGATTTCTGTAATATCCTTCTCACCAGTTCTCATATCTTTTCATGATTGGTGGAATAAAGGATCCAGAAAGCATCACCATTGTCACTGATTCAGTTATCCCAAAAGGCTACAACTGGTTTGCTGAGATGAGAGCTGGACTATGCTCCACTGCACTCCAGTCTGACCATAGTTCAACAGAATGTTCCTGACCTTCTATATTTTCTTAGGCTGAAAATTGTTTAATCCTATTATTTTGTGTATTCTGCTGCTCCAGAATATGTTTTAAGATATTCAATTTATTGGTGGTGGTATTGGGGAGAGCTTAACAAATCTCTGCCTTTTCTTTGCCATCTTGGATCATAATGCTTCGATGTTTGCACAGCATTTTAGTTATCTTCATCTTTTGGGATAGGGAATAAATATTTGCATGGCACCCATTATATAACAATCACTGTTTTAAGAACTTTACAAACATCCCACCTGAATCTTACAATAATCCTATGAGGAACTTGCTCTTATTATTCTCATTTTGTTCAGGGGAAAGTGAGGCTGAGGGAGGTCAAGTGATTTACCAAATGGCAAACTTATCTGAAGCTACATTAGAATTCAAGGCTTTTGGGCTTCAAGTACAGTTCTCTGCTTAAGAAAATAAAGTTGCACTGAGCTATTATTCCTGATAGCTATGAAAATATAAAGTAACAACCATAATTTTAAAACATTAACAATTATGATAATGATAATGATGGTGATAAAAAATTATAGAAAAGCCAGCATTCACAGGAATGAAGTATTTCAATATTCTCTAAAATTTACATATTTTGTAGAATTATTTTAGATTTTATTAAACCATATCATATTTTATGTTTAAAAGTATTTATTGCACTGAGGCAGTTTAATAATAAGGTTTTGTTATACAAAAATTTTTCCAGGGTCTTGTTTTGGTAAATAAATTTTGAAATAGGAATACTTGTTTTCAACAGCAGATAGACTTAATAATTTGTGTTGTGTACACAGAAATTTCTTTTTAATCTAGTTTAAATTGACATTATAATTATGGGAGTACTAAAAAGAATCAAAGAATAATGAAAAAATTATTAATCATTTAGCTTATGAAATAATTTTGGCACTTAACTTTATCAGATATCATACATGAGAAAGGAAGGTCAATGAAATAAATGTAAAATCAAACTACTGAAATCTGGCTTTATAAATATTGAAGTATATTCAATAATTCCCTCTTCAAATTATAAAATCAATATTGAAAACTGTCACTGTCATCAGCTAAGCACTAGGGTGCCCATAAAATTATGATGACTCATTTATAAATATAAAGCTGTATTTACAGAATTCAGTTCTGCCCAATAACATTTGAAATCTTTTAAGAGGATCCCTATGAAAATTTGTGGAGGAGACAGGAAAAAACTACTTCAGTATCCCTGACACAAAAACTCCTAATACTTTCACAAAGAGTCAGACCCAATTGAAAACAACTAAACAACAAAATGATTCTTTAGCATATCAGAAATTGTTAGAGTTTGAATGATTTTTAAGTTCGTCTAGCCCATTTCTCTCATTTAATGAGTTAGAAAATCCAGGAGTATATATGAGCATAGATTTTGTAATCTGGGGGAAAAATTAGTAATTACATAGGAGAAACTATAATCCTGGTCACCTGAGTGCTCTTACCACTAAACTGTTATATAGCTAAGATGGGCAATAAAAGGAGGGAGGAAGAGGAAGGTAGGATAATAGTAGTCATATAGCTTACTATATATATATTGAGCATATATACCCCACATCCATCTCTGTTTATTTTTATTCTTTATTTCCTTTGAGTCTCACCTTAGGTGCTCACAAAATATTATTTAAATCAACTAGTTCTTCCTTCCAGTTTTATATAGAAATGATTTTCCCTTCTCCACACATATATACCTTTTAATGATTTCAAGTTATTTTAACCTTTTCAATTAAGTTAATCGGGCACTATATAGTACTATAACTATTTTGATGTGTATTTTACTTCCTAATACTATTTATTTTTAGGATTGAGGCCATGTTGTCATAATATTATAGGGCAACCAGTGGAGACAACATTGACTAGCTTGTTTATTTAATTACTTTTTCTTTTCTTTTCTGATTTGACTTATCTTTAGAAGTAGATAAATCTCAATTTTCATAAGTTATGCCCATGCCCTCCAACAGGGTAAGGTTAGAGCATTATTATCTATTTTATTCCTTTATTTTGCTTGCCTTCTCTTCCTCCTCCTTCTACTCTTTTCTTTTCTTTCTCCTTCTCCTCCTTTACATCCCTCTTCTCCTCTTTTTCTTCCTTTTCCTCCTTCTTTTTCCTGCTTCCTCCTCCTGCTCCTCCACCACCTTCCTCCTCTTCCATCTCTTCCTCTTCTGCTCTTCCTTCTTATTCTTGTCCTCCTTCTCCTTCTTCTTCCTCTCTCTGTCTGTGTCTCTGTCTCTGTCTCTGTCTCTGTCTCTCTCTCTCTCTCTCTCTCTCTCACACACACACACACACACACACACAGACACACACAGACACACTCACATACAGACATGTACACCCTCATCTCACCCATTTCATCAGCTCATCAGGTTCTAGATGAGGTAGAAGCTGGTAACATTCTATCACAATTGCAACTGATAACATTTTTAAACTCATGAAAGTCCCTGCTATGTCTTGTACTCTTCTGTAAGGCTGAAGGTCCTGTTACAAAATTATTGGGAGACTAAAATCTGTCTAATGGTTCAAAGATTATAAAAGTCCAAATCTCTCAGATACAGAGGGAAATACTTGAATCTCTTATCAGCAAGTCTCAGAATATCAGTCAGTTATCATACCCACATTATAATAGTATCATAAATTTAGAGAGCTAGAAAGGAACTGTGTAGTCACTTAGTTAAATTTTCAGATTTTCAATCCTAATTTTACAAATTAGACTCTTAGCCAGACCCAAAGGATTGAACTGAATTATTTAAAATGATACAGATAATAATTAATAGAAGGAATGAAAATAGACACTAATTCACAATTCTTTCCTCTTGTGTTTTATCTGAGTAATAGATGACTGGGTTATTAATAAATGCTTGTTAAGTTGAATTTATTTGTAGAATGCTAAAATTTCCATATTGGTCCAGACCTATCATTGAGCTAACCTCTTATTGTATTGCTAATCACTAACCACAAGAGAAAGGATTGTATTTTCCTCCTGACAGATCAATTTTAAAAGTAAGGACTATTTTAGCTTTTGTAAAAAGCCATTTGTAAATCTATCATGTGCAAACTGTTTGTTTTTAGTTATTTTTCAATTATATCTGACTCTTCATAACAACAAAAAATTTTTCTTGGCAAAGATACTGGAGTAGTTTGCCATTTCATTTTTCAGCAATTTTGCAGATGAGGAAACTGAGGCAAATAGATTAAGTGACTTGACTAAGGTCATACAGATAATTAAATTTCTGAGGTCTGATTTGAACTCAGGAAGATTAGTCTTGATTCCAGGCGCAGCAGTGTATCCATGGCAGCATCTTGATGTCCTTGTGAACATATAAATATATATATATATATATATATATATATATATATATATATATATATATACACATATGTATATATACACACATATATATAAACCCATGTGTATTTTTCTGCCAGTATCAGCTCTTGGCACTAATGAGTTCCAAAAGGTTTTAATGCGGAGCCCAGTTCTCTGTCTATGAAAGCCATTTTATAAAAAAAATTTGTTGAAATAGATTGTTTTACTCCTTTTGTATCTGGTATGTTTTAGTTCCTCTACTTTATTAATAAAGAATAAGTAATCTTGGAGTCACAGAACTTAAGTTTAAATTTCAACCTTACTATATACTACCTATATGAACTTAAGCAAGTTAATCAACTTCCTTGGGCTATATTTTACTTATCGTTGAAATGAGGAAATTGAATGAATGTTTAGATTCCAATGTATAATTCTATGATGAATCCCAGGATAGTTCATTCATTTTACATATCAAATATAATCATTAGAAAAGTGTGTCCCTTTATTATATATGTTGCACATACAGTTTTAGGATTTCCTGCATATGAACAATCTACACAGGAGTCCCAAAAAAAGACAAGAATTTAAACTGACAAAAACAGCATGCTGTCATGTTCCTAAGTCATTCTTCAGTAATTTGTCAATGTTAATTAGTATTAGATTTTAATAAGAACATGCTAGACTTAATGTAATCAGAAAATAGAAAGAATTTTATCTTGTTGCTGCTCCCAAACTAGTCATGTGAAGAAGAGTTGAAATAATCTTCCCACATTGGCACAATGTATTAAATCTAAGTGATTGTTTACAATGAATTTATTTTCACATTTTCAGGCACTGCATAATTTAAATTCACTGAGTGCTGAATAGGACACTTTAATCTCTAAAGTGAAGTTGGGGGAGGCTTTCTAAAAGCTGATCTTCAGGTAGGAATGTAGGTTTATTTAGCTGAAAAGCCATCCATTTTTGCTTCTTGAAAGCAATTTACAGTAGGAAATCATTTCTATCTCAGCAAAGAGATTGAAAAATGAAAGTATAAATGAAAAATTTTCACTGTATCATTGCTATGGAATACAGGCATGATAGGGGTTTTAATGGTATTTGAGCATGATATTATCCTCCTCCCCTGATTTGCATGGAATTAGTTAAAGTTTTATGATATCATTCTTCCTTGTACTCCAACTAGATCTGGAAAGATCTTTAGCTCCACTTAAAGTTTGATTTGTAAATCAAACGCAAATATTTTATATGATAACCAAACTACTGAAAACTTTGCATATTTTAATGGTAATCACTTAATATTGGTATATAGATGAAGTGGAATACAACACAAGTACATTCCAATCCCTATGACAAGCTACTGGAATTCAAATTTTAGCATAGCTATAAACTCCAGGCTTCATGTAAGTCAATAATAGAACGTGAATTTGAATTTTGCTATATTTCTTTAAAAAACTTGGGTCATTATAGTATTGAGCAAATCAAAATGCTACTAAATTTAAAAAAAAAAACTTCTTATTTTAACAATGATTTTTCTCTCACCTTGAATGCTTCCTTCAATAATTTGTGTGTGTGTGTGTGTGTGTGTGTGTATATATATATATATATATATATCACTTACTAATTAATACTTCAAAAGATCCTAATAAAAGGAAATCTGATAATGAAAATTACAGTTTCTTTGTATGTTTCCATCATAGGATTTTTTTTTAGATTCTTGTCAAGACATATAATGAGAGATGCCTGGAAAGGACCTATAGTTTATGGTTCTACCATACTCAAGAGAAAGGGTGTTTAACCTTTTAGTTCTTCTGGGTCACATCATTGAATAAAAATTGTTAAAGACTGCATATAGCAATGAATATTTATTTATGATTACAATAGAATCCTATTACCAATGAGTATGATAATAAAATATAATATTATTGCATGAAAGAGCTTTGAGGGTTGCAGACAATCCACAGGTTGGACATATCTGCTCAAGAGATTTTTTTTCCATTAGCCCAAGTAGTCATCTTTGATTTAATTAGACACTAGAAGGGAATGAAAACTAACTACTTATTGCTCACATCAGCAAAATGCAGCTCTTTGAATGCAGGCAATAATTCTTTTAAATTTTAGAAAATGTTGATGGATATCCAGAATCTTGAACACAGTTTTATAGAATGGTCTTTATGAATGCTTATTGATTTATCACCATACAGAGAATGGTAAGCAGAATGTATTAGTGACTTTAATTTATGCCATATGAAATCAATTGAAGGAATTAAAAGTCATAATATGGAGGATTTCTCCTCCAGGTGGTGTGAAATAATCTTTTCAAATATTTGAAAAAGACCTTCTATGTTTTGCTTAAGTGGCAGAATTAAAACCATTGAGTAGAATTTGAAAAGAAAATGTACATGTGTATTTTATTAAGGAAAAGATTTCTAATAATAAGCACTATACAAAAGCTGAATGAGTTTCCTAAGGAAATATTTTCTCCATTAATAGAGATCTATTAGCAAAAATCTCATGGTCATATATAAGATGTGTTGATTAAATTAAATTCTAAGTATTTATTGAATTATGTGCCCTCTAGGCTACCCTTCTAACTTTAAAACAAAAGAAATTTCTTCATGTGATATTAAAATAAATTGAAGTGACAACACATCCCAATTTTTGAAATATTTGATTGCTAGAAAGTTTTCCTTATTTTGAGTGGAAATCTGTCTCCTAACTATCTCTCTCTCTCTCTCTATTTTTTTTTTTGTTTCTCTACTGTTATTTCATGTTCACATGGCAGTTCCTTTGCCCCCTTACCATGTTTGACTTACTGATTGGAATCTTGGACTAACAGGACCATACCTTTCCCTGATGAGGTCCTGACCTGCTAGGGTCTTCCAATTAACAACTTCATCATAAAACATGAGAATGGCCTATAAATGAGGACCTGAACAGTTTATTCACCTCCTTGTTATCCATAAATCTCTCTCAAGGCTAATTGATTACTAGCTTCTCACTTGTTAGTCTACTCTCTCTTACATTATCCATATTCTAATGAAGCCATTTGAATCCCTCAACAATTTATGTACAATTCTTCATTCCTATCATCATCTTGCTGATCCTTTATTTCCATCTATCTCAAATGTGCCTTACCTCCTTTGTCATTACAATAAATATGTCTGTTCTTTTCATCTTGTCACCGCATCTCCTGAATGCTTACTCCATAATCATCACAGCATCACAGATTTGAAGATCAAAAAGGAAGACAATTGTGATTTACTCTGTTCCATATAGAAAAAAAATTGCATTATGAAATATGGATTTTGTTATGACATGACATCCAGCTCAGAATCCTGCTTGTCTTTCTCTGGACACTTTCTAATTTACCAAGGTTTTTCTTAAGTCATAGCATCCAAAACTAAATTTGATATGTTATGTTAGGAGGAAAGAGTAAATGAATCATTTGGTCTACTATTCCCAGGATCTATGCCCTTCCTAATGAATCTGTAGATTGCATTAGAATCTTTAACTAACATATCACAATGTTCATTCCTATTTAGTTTAGTTCACTTTCCCTCAGATATTTTTTGCAGAATAACTGTTATCTATTCATTTCTTTCATACAGTTGAAAAGTTATTTTTAAATACAAAAAAATGAAAAACTATATTCATCTATATTTGATTTCATCCTATTGGTCCAATCTATTAACTTTTTAGAACATGATTCAGTTAAATAATGTTTAGGCTTTCAATCCTAGCTTTGCAATATCTGGAAATACTAGGAGCATATGTCTTTCATTCGTTTGGTCAAGTCATTTAAAAAATTTTTAAACTGTGCAAAGTATTCAAATATCCCTAGATACCTCATTGGAGATCTCTTGCTATGTTAACAATGAACACTTAAAAATTTATTCAGTCATTCTTGCTATTCACCCAATACTGAATCTGTCTAAATGTGTAATTCTCCCCCATTTCAATAAGAGTATCATGAGATACTCAAATTTTTGCTAAAATCTAAAAATCTATGAATTTTATCCATAACATTTTACTTATCTAATAATTCTGCAAAACAGATGAAATAAAGTTAGTCCTAAATGAGCTGTTCTGATGATGTCAACTTGAATTTTTGTAATCATCATCTCTTTTTGATATTTGTTAACCATTGGTCAATTATTCACTCCAGAAATTTTCCAGGAATGGAAGTCAAGGTCATCATCTACAATTTTATAGACTGATCTCTTTTTTTAAAATTAGTGTGTTTCCTATTTTCTCTGATGTTTTAATTACTATCAATAACTTATTAATCACATTGTCAGAATTTTCGGGATCCTTGGATATAGTTTTTCTGAGCTAAAGAGCTTCATTTTATCTAGGTCATCTAATTTCTCTTTACCTACATTGGTTATCATCTATATAATCGTTAATTTTGGTCTGCCATTTCCAAACTAATGTTCATTTTAAACCTCTTTCTTTTTAAATTTTGCCCATTTTGTATGATGTAAAACATACATTCCATCTGTTTCCATCACTATTTTTCCAGTACTGGTTTTAACTTTCTTTTATAATCCATAACTAAGTTAGAGTACTGTTTGTTCTATCATGCCACTTCCAGGTTCCTGCTTTACCACGATCAATAAGAAAACTATTCTCTTTTAAAGTTCATGATGTCTAAGTTTATAACCCAACACAGATTGTGGTGATCATGATCTATTTATTTCCAGTTGAATCTCCTTTCTTCTTTAAAGTTCATTGCCAAGTTCAACATTCTATCTGTCTCATCTCGAACACACAGTACTCTCTGAAATGATGTAAATTTCCATTGCCTCAGGTTACTTAGTCCTTGATCTTACCATGACCATTTAGATATCATGAAAATCAATATCTGTCCTCAAGAAACTTTCATTATAATGAGGGAAGACAGCAGACAAAATAGAGTTGAAAAGCAGGGAGAAGAGGAATGAAGATATCAATGCAAGGACAAGGTAGAGAAATATGGATTCCATTCTGGTCAACTGTTCGGGGGTCTGGGAAAAGCCCTCCAAACAGAAAGATGGATGAAGGAAGCAGAAGATACTTCTGTAGTTCCAAGTTGGTGTGAACTTCCAGGATAAAGAAGTTTCTCTTTTCAATGAAGCAGCGGTGATCTGGTATAACTGGGTGACTTTCAATGAATGTCTTTATGTTTAATCATGTCATGTGTGTCCATGCAAATATCATGAGATCTCATGTCTTAGGTTGTGCCTGAGACACCATAATCCAAAGGAAAGTCAGGGAGACAGACATCAGGGAACACCTAATCAGAACTCACAAGGCAAGAAGAGTTTTGCAGGAATTTTCAGTAGTGTTCCTTTAGGGATCTTGTGATGAAGAGACAGAATTAGAGATATTCTCATGCGGAATCTTCAAAAATTTTGAGATTCAGAATGCAGGACATCTCTCAAGAATTCAGATGCACAATTCCTTCAATTCAAGTAAAGGCACTTATGTTGAGGAGCAGACTGGTGTCTCAAATGGTGCTAGCTATACCTTAAAATTCTTAACTCTGCTCTTCACCTATTCCACTACTGCTATTCTCTGAAAGTCTCAGATTTTTTTCTAGGCCAATACAAATACATTGGCTATTGTCTCTTGATGTTATATGTCAGTTTAGTTCTACACTATACTGTGCAATTCATTGTTCCTTTATCTCTGCCAATTTCACTTTTCCAAATGCCCACAGTGGATTTCTCTTTTCACCTCCTTTATTCCCATTGAGTTGTTTAAGAACAGAACTGGAGAATAAAATGTTATATTATCTAATCTAAAATGGGCCTGCCCATGGTCGTTCAAGGCATTTATCCTACTCCTAAATGTATTTTAATCATACTCCTTAAAGCAGATGTTCCAAACTTTCTCAAAATGCATCATCTCCTATACCATTCCTTGTCTGATTCTACTCTTTTTATAGAGAACTACATCTCATATTTCACTGAAAACAAAATGAAGTTAATTACCAATAGCTACTTCTTCCTTGTTCTTCATCATTTTTATTCATATATCTTCCCTGTTATCTTTTCCCATATTCTTTTATTAAATGAAGAGGTAGATTTTTTTCTTGCCAAGATTAACCTCTATTTATGAGGATTTGGTTTCATTTTTTTCTTATATTTTCCAGGAGCTTTCTTTCCACAATCATCCCCACTCTGTGTCTCCTCTATATACTCTTCATATTAACTACCTTTTCCGCATTCTTACAAACTAACTTACATTTTTATTATTATTCATTTAAAAAAGGAATATTTCTACTTTCATTCTAGATTGCTACCCACCTCCTCCTTATCTGCTAAACATTTTGAAGAAAGTTGTCTTCTGAGGTAAGAACAAAGATGGAAGACTATGAAGAAGCAGTTTGTTCTAGATTTCTTCCACAAATACTTTCAATAAGTACTTAATGGAGAAGTAAGCTAAGTTTTGCTCCCTTACTTTGCTACATCACAAATAGAAAGGAATTTCCATCCACACAAACTGGAAGAGATATTTCTCTCAATGGCAGAATCTACTGAGGAAGCTGGCAGCAAATTATCAAAGGTATAGATTACAGAATAAGGAAGAATTTTAAGTTTCCTTGTTTTGAACCTTACATTTAGGTGACAGAATGACAGTCATCACTGGAGTCCCAAGTGGGGATGATTCTCTATATGGCAGATAAACTAGAACCAAGTTGGACATAGCAGCTTAAAAAATTAAGATAAGAAAGAAAGTAAAAATATCTGCCTTAGATCCAGCCACTGTGGGTATCAGAACCCTTCCTATGATATTGAAAAATATAGCACTAAAATATTAGCAGGGCCCAAAAGAATATGAATAATAACTAAGTGTGGACAAAACATTCCTTCGAAAAATGTTGAAAATGCCTCTTAACACTTACTCCATAAATAGAAACAGAGGTTTAAAAAAGAGCAAACAAATAAGCCAAAAAGGTATTCCCAGTAGCAAATATAATACAAAACACCATTTATAATAATTCTGATAATAGGGATGTCCAAGACAAAGCCAAAGGCATAGAGTGACTCCAAATTATTATTATTTTTATTTTAGACTTTTGCAAGGCAAATGGGGTTAAATGGCATGCCCAAGGCCACACAGCTAGATAATCATTAAGTGTCTGAGGCCAGATTTGAACTCATGTACTCTTAACTCCAGGGGAGGTGCTCTATCCACTGCGCCACCTAGCCTGCCCCAAATTATTATTATTTTTAAAGATTTTATTTCAGTTTTACAATTTTTCTCCCAATCTTACTTCTCCCCCCCAACAGAAAGCAATCTATGTGTCTTTATTTTGTTTCTATGTTGTACATTGATCCAAATTGAGTGTGATAAGGGAGAAATCACATCCTTAAGAAAGAAACAAAAGTACAAGAGATAAAAAGATCAGACAAAAATATATCATTTTTTTTTCTAAATTAAAGGGAATAGTCCTTGAACTTTGTTCAAACTCCATGGCTCTTTATCTGGATACAGATGGTATTCTCCATTGCGGGCAGCCCAAAATTGTCCCTGGTTTTGTTGCACTGATAGAACGAGCAAGTCCATCAAGTTTGAACATCACCCCTCCATGTTGCTATTAGGGTGTACAGTGTTTTTCTCCTTCTCATCTCATTCAACATCAGTTCATGCAAATCACTCCAGGCTTCCCAGAATTCCCATCCCTCCTGTTTTCTAATAGAACAATAGTGTTTCATGACGTACATATACCACAGTTTACTAAGACATTCCCAAACTGAAGGATATTTACTTGATTTCCAATTCTTTGCCACCACAAACAGGGCTGCTATAAATATTTTTGCACAAGTGATGTTTTTACCTTTTTTCATAATCTCTTCAGAATATATAGCCAGTAGTGGTATTGCTGGATCAAAAGGGTATGCTCATTTTTGTTGCCCTTTGGGCATAGTCCCAAATTTCTCTCCAGAAAGGTTGGATGAGTTCACAACTCCAACAACAGTGTAATAGTGTCCCAAATTTCCCACAACACTTCCAACAATGATTATTATCCTTTCTGGTCATGTTGGCCAGTCTGAGAGTTGTGAGGTGATACCTCAGAGAACCTTTAATTTGCATTTCTCTAAAAATTAATGATTTAGAGCAGTTTTTCATATGGCTATTGATTGCTTTGATCTTCTCATCTGTAAATTGCCTTTGCATATCCTTTGACCATTTGACAATTGTGGAATGGTGTTTTTTAAATATAACTCAGTTCTCTGCATATTTTAGAAATTAGTCCTTTGTCAGAATCATTAGCTGTAAAGATTGTTTCCCAGTTTACTACATTTCTTTTGATCTTGGTAATGGTGGTTTTATCTGTGCAAAAGCTTTTTAATTTAATGTAATTGAAATCATCTAGTTTGTTTATGTTGATGTTCTCCATCTCTTCCTTAGTCATAAACTTCTTCCCTTTCCATAAATCTGATAGGTACACTATTCCTTGATCTTCTAATTTGCTTATAGTATTGTTTTGTATGTCTAAATCCTATAACCTTTTGGACCTCATCTTAGTAAAGGGTGTGAAGTGTTGGTCTAATCTGAGTTTCGTCTATACTAACTTCCAATTTTCCCAGCAGTTTTTATCAAAGGGGGAGTTTTTATCCCAATATCTGGACTCTTTGGGTTTATCAAACAGCAGATTACTATAATCATTTCCTGCTGTTGCACCTAGTCTATTCCACTAGTCCACCAATCTGTTTCTTAACCAATACCAAACAGTTTTGATAACTGATGCTCTATAATATAATTTTAGGTCAAGTAGGGCTAAGCACCCTTCTTTTGCAATATTTTTCATTAAGCTCCTGGAATTTCTTGACTTTTTATTTCTTCATATGAATTTACTTACAATTTTTTATAACTCATTAAAACAATTTTTTGGAATTTTGATTGATAGTGCACTAAACAGGTAGTGTGGTTTTGGTAAATTGTCATTTATTATATTAGTTCTACCTATCCATGATAATTGCCCAGTTATTTAAATCTGATTTAATTTGTGTGAGAAGTGTTTTATTATTGTTTTCAAAAAGTTTCTGAGTCTGTCTTGGCAAATAGAATCCCAGGTATTTTATAGTGTCTGAGGTTGCTTTGAATAGAATTTCTCTTTGTAGCTCTTCCTGCTATATCTTGATAGACATATATAGAAAAGTTGAGGATTTATGAGGGTTTGTTTTATAACTTGCAATTTTGCTAAAATTGCTAATTGTTTACAGTAGTTTTTTTGGATGATATCTTGGGAATTCTCTAGGTAGACCATCATGTCATCTTCAAAGAGTAAGAGTTTTGTCTCTTCCTTTACAATTCTAATTCCTTCAATTACTTTTTCTTCTCTAATTGCTGAAGCTAACATTTTTAATATAATATTGAAGAGTAGTGGTGATAATGGACATCCTTGTTTCACCCCTGATCTTTAAGGGAAATCCTCTAGCCTCTCCCCATTGAACATAATGATTGTTGATGATTTCAGATAGATACTGCTAATTATTCTAAGGAACAGTCTATTTATTCCTACACTCTCTAGTGCTTTTAGTAGGAATGGATGCTGTATTTTGTCAAAAGCTTTTTTAGCATCTATTGATATGATCATATGATTCCTGATAGGTTTGTTGTTGATATAATTGAGTATACTA
Source organism: Macrotis lagotis (assembly GCF_037893015.1). Taxonomy (NCBI): domain Eukaryota; kingdom Metazoa; phylum Chordata; class Mammalia; order Peramelemorphia; family Peramelidae; genus Macrotis; species Macrotis lagotis. Next base: position 471,755,535 of record NC_133658.1, on the reverse strand, counting down.
ACAGTTTTCCTAATATTGAACCAACCCTTCATTCCTGGAATAAATCTTTCTTGATCATAATGTATTATCCCAGTAATAAGTTGTAATCATTCTGCTAAGGTTTTATTTAAGATTTTTGCATCTATATTCATTAGGGAGATAGATAGGTCTATAATTTTCTTTCTCTGTTTTAACTCTTCCTTTAATTGGGGATTTTTGATTTGTTCTTTCTCTAATTTTTTTTTAGTTGCATGTTTAGTTCATTGATTTCATCTTTCTGTTATTTATTCATTTAACATTTAACATTCATTAAACATTTAAAGATATAATATATTCCCTGAGAACTGCTTCGAATGAATCCTATAGGTTTTGCTATGTTGTTTCGTTATTGTCATTATCTAGGATAAAATGATTAATTATTTCTATAATTTGTTTTTTGGTCCACTCATTCTTTAAAATGAGGTTATTCAGTTTCCTATTGGTTCTGGGTCTGTATCTTCTTGGCCCAATATTGCATGTGACTTTTATTGCATTGTGATCTGAGAAATTTGTGTTCACTATTTCTGCCTTTCTGCAGTTGATCATTAGGTATTTATATCCTAGTACTTGGTCAATTTTTGTATAAATTCCATGTACTGAAGAGGAAAAAAAGTATATTCCTTTCTATTCCCCATTCAATTTCCTCCATTAGTCTACTGTATCTAGTTTTTTCCTAACAATCTATTTACCTCATTAACTTCTTTCTTTTTTATTTTATGATTTGATTTATTTAGATCTGAGAGAGGGAGGTTGAAGTCTCCCACTAGTAGAGTTTTGCTGACTATGTCTTCCTGTAATTCTTTCAGCTTCTCCTTTAAGAATTTGGATGCTATCCCATTGGGTATCTTTTAGAAGGATAAAGTTTCCTTCCTTATCTTTCCTTCTTTATATCCTTTTTCCTTCTTTCTCACTTTTAACTCACTTTATCTGTTTTTGCAGCTCATTTGCCTGAGATAAGGATCCCTACCCCTGCTTTTTTCACTTCTGCTGAAGCAAAATATATTTTGCTCCAACCTTATCTCTCTGCTTCAAATGAATTTCTTGTAAGCAGCATATTGTAGGATTCTGGTTTTTAATACACTCTGCTATTCGCTTAAGTTTTAAGGGAGAGTTCACCCCATTCACATTTAAAGTTATGATTACTAATTCTTTATTGACCTCCATGCTATCTTCCCTCTGTTTGGTTTTCCCCCCTTTCCCTACCCTTTATCAATATTCCACAGTATTTTTGTTTCTGAATACCACCCCCTTCAATGTGTTTGCCCTCCTATATCACACCTCCCATTTCTTTCCCCTTTCCTTTTATCCCTTTTCCCTTCCCTTCCCTTTGTTAATTTGCCTTTCCCTCTCCCTCTCTCTGTCACCCCCTCCCCTTTTCCCCTTTTAATACTTGAAAGGTTAGAATTTTTTAAGTTAAGTGAGTATGTTTAATTTGACTTTAAGCCAAGTATGATAAGAAGAATATTCAGGTGTTTCTCATCTCCTCCCTTCTTCCCCTCTATTACCACAGCTATTTTGTACCTCTTAGCATAATTAGATTTACCCCATTCAATACACTCCCTCCTCCCATCTCCTTCCTGTCCCCATTTTAATGGAGGTAGTCTTTTTAAAATCATTTTTCTGAGTCATAGAAAATTCTGAGTATCTGTCACTTCTAGCTAAGTACATTCTATCTAATAGAGTTAAAATTCTTCTGTTATTAGAGCCTTTCTCCTAAGTGGGTTTATAGCCAATTATATCCCATTGGATAGCAGTGTCATGGATAGGTCATAAATTTCCTTCACTTCTGGCTAGGTCTATTCCCTTTGTAAAATAAGTTCTCAAGATTTATGAGAATCTTTTTCCTTCTCCATGCTGGGATATAGCCAGTTTCAACTTATTGGATAGAAGTTGAAGTTTTTGTTCTTTTACTGCCACCCCCCCTTTTTTTAACCTTTTCATGTATCTCTTTAACCTCCTGTTTGATGTCCAAATTTTCTATTTAGCTCTGGTCTTTTCATCAGGAATTTTTGGAATTCTTCCATTTTGTTAAATGTCCATCTTTTTTCCCCTGGAAGAGAAGGCTCTGCTTTGCTGGATAGTTGATCCTTGACTACATTCCAAGCTCCCTTGCTCTTTGAAATATCTCATTTCAGAACCTTTGATCCCTTAATGTTGATGCAGCCAGGTCCTGTGTAATCCTTACTGTGGCTCCTTGATATTTAAATTGTTTCTTTCTGGCTGCTTGTAGGGTTTTCTCTTTTATCTGATAGTTCTGGAATTTGGCCACAACATTCCTTAGTGTTTTCATTTTAGGATGTTTTTCTGGAGGGGATTGATGTATTCTTTTAGTAACTACTTTGTGCTCTGGTTCCATGACATCAGGGCAATTTTCCATCACTAGATCCTGTAATATTAATCCAGGCTTTTTTTCTCTTCAATGTTTTCAGGATTTCCAATAAATCTCAGTTTGCCCCTCCTCAACCTATTCTTGAAGTCAGTGGTTTTGCTGGTGAAGTATTTTACATTTCTCTTCTATTTTTTTCTATTTGTTTGATTTTGTTTAACAGGTTTCTGCTGTCTCATGAAGTCATTAGTTTCTGCAGACTCCATTTTATTTTTATGCAGGAGTTTTCTTCATTAATGTTTTGCAACTCCTTTTCCATTTGGTCAATTCTACTTTTGACCAATTGAGATTTTGAGAGAATTATTTTCTTTTTGTATTTGCCCAATTGAGGATCTGAGAGAATTATTCTCATTTTGTATTTGTCCCATTGATGATCTGAGAGTTATTCTCATTTTATATTTGTCCAATTGAGGATCTGAGAGATTTAGTCTCATTTTGTATTTGACAAATTGTATTTTCTAAGGATTTGTTTTCTTGTTGCAAGGTATCAATTGTCTCTCCCAAATTTTCCAGTTGATTTTTAAACTCCTTTCTTATTTGTTCAATGAAGTCTTTTTATGCTAGACACCAGATTATATTCTCCTCAGAGATTCTGGTTCTCTCTGAGTTAGTGTCTTTTCCTTCCAAGAATTTTTTCTATGGATAGACCTTTCAGCTGACCCTTCTTCATTTGTTAAGACCTTGAGTTGGGCAGGGACTGGTTCACAAGGGATACAGTTCACTAGAGGCTTTGATCACTGAGTGCAGTTTTGCTGGCTGGCTAGTAGGAGGTGCTGTTTATTTTCTCTGTAGTGTCTGTGACCTTGATTGAGGCCTTCTCCCTTAGCTTGAAGGGAGGAGTTGAAGCTATTGAATCCTTTTACCTTCAATCAATGATGGGCTTTACCATGGGGTGAGGCCATCCCTCTCCCTTTTGTCAGATGGGCTAGTTCTTCTGCTCACACACCTGTGCCTGAGGCAGAATTGGTCTGTAATTGTTTGTTTTGGAAAGAGCCCTCAGCTGTAATGGAGTAGTGGACTCAGAGTTGCTCAGAAATGAGGAGCCCAGGGATCCTGTTAGCACCTCTCCTCCACCAGAAGTCTGCTTCCCAGCCCTGTTTGCAAGCTCTAGAAGTTCAGCACCAACACCCGTGCCTCTGCTCCCTAGCTGACTCAAGCCCCCAAAGTCTAACCCCACCATTGATCTAGCAGGTCCTTCTCTCAGGCCCTCAGACTCCTGGGTTCCAATTCAGTTGCTAATCTGGTTGATCTTCTACTGATCTGTCCTCTGTACCCAGACTGACCTGCTTGGACATGCCCAAGGCTGCTGCTGAAGATAAATCCTGAGGTAGATGTTCTTTCTCCAAGGCTTTTCTTTCTGGGTTTTTGTGGGTTGGATTTCTGTTAAGAGGTTTGTTTCATATGATAGATGGGGAAACATCAGTACATTTTAGAACTGTGCCTGTCTTCTCTCCACCATCTTGGACAAAAGCCCTAAATTATTTAAAGTAAAAATTTTAATTAAATGCACACATAAAAATTAACAATAAGATAATCTAAAATTCCTGAAAGAAATAAAACAAGAATGAAAACAGAGGTAAAATAATTGTATATTTGTAATGTGAGCAAAGAATTACAAAATAAATCAATGCCAGGAAAGAATTTCTAAATAAGTGAGCACTTAGGGGAAAAAAAGACTCAGAGAAAGAATTAAGAGTTTAAAATGAGACAGACAACTTTGTCAAGTAACTGAACCTTTAAAAAGTAGTGAACAACAAATAGAAATGAATGAATATATGTGACTGCAAGAAATATCAAAACAATGTCCAAATATTTAAAAACTACAAGTGGTGGGGCAAAGATGATGGAATACAGACAGGAAATCAGCTTAATTCTCTTAAATTACCCTCCACAAATTTTAAAAATAAAGGAGATCTGTGTTATCAATATTATAGTAGGGGTTAGAGGTGACTCCATCATTGGTGGGAGCAACTCTCTTCAACAGATGATAAGGGGGTCCACAAATGGTCAGAAAGACATTTCAGGGGACTCTTTTTTGGAAATTGGTTAAGAAACAATTAATTATGTTGTTGATATGGTCAATTCTGTTTCTTTTCCTGCACACCTGACATATATTATATTATCCTAAGAAGAACTTGCTGCAATTTCTTTGCTTGCTTCAATATTCATTAGGGGGACTGGTCTGTAATTTTCTTTGTCTTTTTAACTTTTTCTGCTTTAGGTATCAGCCCAATGTTGGCATAATAAAAGGAATTTGGCAGAATTAATTCTTCACTTATTTTTTCAAATAATTAAGCTAGAATTAGAATTAATTTTTCTTTAAATTTTTGACAGAATTAGCTTCCAAATGCATCTGAAGCTGAAGATTTCACCTTAGGGAGTTTATTATGGCTTCATTTTCTTTTTCAGTATTTTATTTATTAAGTTTTTTATTTATTCTTTTGTTGATCTGGGGATTTTATATTTTTTGTAAAGATGATTCAATTCAATTATATTGTCATATTTATTGGTATACAGTTTGGAAAACTAATTATGAATGTTACATTAATATCCTCCTTGGTGTTTAATTGACCATTTTTGTTTCTGATAGTAGTAATTTGTTTTAATCTTTCTTTTCTTAAATCAGATTTTAAAAAATTATCTATTGCAACTTGTTTTATAGAATCAACTCAGTTTTATTTATTGATTCAATAGTTTTCTTACTTTTGATTTTATTAATTTCTCTTTTGAATTGCATAATGTCTAATTTGACATTTAATTGGAGATTTTTAATTTGTTATTTTCCTGATTTTTTTATTTGCTTGTTTAATTCTTTCATCTCCTCTTTAGAAAAAGTCTAAATTTTTTTCTAATTTAATCTAATTCAATAAAAAAGTATTCCTTATAATAACTGCTTTGTTTATCCCAAAAGTTTTAGTATGATGTCTCTGCATTGTCATTGTCTTAGATGGAATTGTTATTTCTATCATTTCATTTTTGATACACTCATTCATTAAAATTAGTTTATTTACTTTCTAATTAATTTCCTTCATCTTACAATATTCCTTAATTACATGTAAATTTTATTGCATCATGATCTGGAAAGGATGTATTCCATATTTCTGTCTTTCTGCATTTAATTTTGACATTTTTCCCCTTAATACATGATCATTTTTTGTGTGAGTCCTATGTGAAGAAATATAAATAGTGAAGAAAGTATATGCCTTTCTATCCCCATTCACTTTTCTCCAGAACTCTATCATATTTTAGTTTTCTAAAGTTATATTCAGATTTTTAACTTCCTTCTTATTTGTTTTGTAGCTAGATTTCTCTAATTCTGAGAGATGGAGGTTGAAGTTTCCCCTAGCATAAATTTGTTGTCTAGGTCTCCCTTAATTCATTTCACTTCTTCACCAGAAATGTGGATGCTATACTAATTGACATGCATACATACATAAATAATATTGATATTACTTCATTGCCAAGGGTAAATTTTAACATGTTTCCTTTCCTATCCCATGTAACTTGTTCTATTTTTGCTTTTTGCTTTGTCTTAGATAAGAATTTCCAGTCCTGCTTTTTTTTACTTCAGTTGAATTATAACATATTCTGCTCCAATGTTTTTACTTTTATCCTATGTTTATCTCTACTTCAGTTGTCCTTTCTTGTAATAACATATTGTAAGATTTTAGCTTTTAATTCTCTCTGTCATCTGTTTCCTTTTTATGGGAGAGTTCATTCCATTCACTTTAACAGTTTTAATTATAACTTTGTATTTTCTCCATCATATCATCCATCTGCACTTCCCCCCCCCTTGTCCCCCCTTTCTAATATTTTGATTCTGATCACTGCCTTTCAATTAACCTTAACTATTATCAGCCTTCTTTGCTTTCTTTCTCCATGTCCCCTTTCAGTATGACTTAAATTTGTCTTAACTTTTACCTTTCCTCTCCTTTTAATCAGTTTATTCTTCCTCTTTCAAGCATCCCCTATTTCCCTGGGGGGTAGGATAAATTTCTGAATCCAGTTGAAAATTTATATTATTCCCTCTTTGGGCTGAGTCTATTGAGAGAAAGATTATCCTCCCTTTTTTTCCTCTACTATATTAGGTCCTTTGTACCTCTTCATGAGGTGTTATTTTTCCTCAAATGCCTCATCTTTTCCTGATATCATCTGTTTTCTCTCAGTATCATCTGCCTTTTCATATTTTAATGGTTTTTTATCTGTCTTGTACCCACAACCTTTGTGAAAGTATGCTACTTTTTTTCTGAATTGATAGAAATATACAATCCCAGGGATTGATTAATAAATATTATTACCCCAAAATCACTTCATGCCCCAGACTCTGTTCAAGTACACTCCTCTTATCTGTACCATTAGAAAAAAGTCTCCTCATGATGGAATTTCAGAAAAGCCTGGAAACACTTGCATGAATTGATGCTGAGTGAGATGAGCAGAACCAAATGAACATTATATGCCTTAACAACAACATGGAGTGATGATCAACCCTGATGGATTTGATCAATCCATCAGTGCAATAATCAGGGACAATTTTAGGGAATCTGTTATGGAGAATAACATATGTATCCAGAGAAGAAACTGTGGAGCTTAAACCAAGTCAAAAGATTATTATCCTCAATTTTTAAAAGATGTTGTCTGTACTTTGTAATTTTGCTATCTCTAATGTTTTCTTTCCTCCTGTCGGATCTATTAAGGGTAAGGTAAAGTAAGGAGGGAGAGAGAAAAAAATTCCTACAATTCAAAGCTTTGCAAAAAAAATGATTGGTAAAAACCACTGCTGTATGTATTTGGAAAACTATTAAAATATTTTTATAATTCAGAAAAAGCACAGACAAAAAATTAAAGAATATGGAAATTGAAATGAAAATCCTATCAAAAACTAAAGACTTTAAATCAAAGTAAATAATAAACAAGTATTCATAATCAATGCAAATGAATAAATTATCTTAGACTAAAATCTTTAATTAAATTGAAAAAGAAATACACTCCTCATGAACCATAAACATCATCAAGTTCCAATTATCCCACAGAAATATAACCCTCATGAGCTAAAGTATCATGGAAAGTAAAATCCCTTCATTGTCTATTTATACCCACACCCTCTTAATAAACTCCCTACAGCTGATCCATTAGATATACAGCTCTTGTAAGTTAGTGTCTTGTAAAGTAAAATTATTTATACTTACAGCTTCTCAGTAAAATCCCAATTCCACCAATAGGCAAAAGAGCCTCATGAGCTAAAGTATCTGCTAAAGTAGTATCCCTTTCATGATTAATCTATACCCACACCCTTTAAGTATGCTTCTTTTAGGTATCCTAAAAGAAATGGAGTTCTCAAGAGTTACAAGTATTGTCTTCCTGTGTTAGGATGTGCACTGTTTAATATTGACTAACATTTTTTTCTTCTGTCTGTTGACTTTTTTCATTCATCTTTTGAATCTTTTACTTGAAGAAATTATTCTGTTGAATTCTGGTCCTTTTGTCAGATAAATTTGAAAGTCCTGGATTTCTTTGAAAGCCAATATTTTCCCTGAAAGAATATGCCAAAATTTTAAGTATAGTTGATTCTTCATTCTCATCCAAGCTCCTTTGCCAACTGGTTTATCATATTTCAGGTGATCTGATCATTTTATGTTGAAATTATTAAGTCCTGCATAATTCTGACTATGGATCTCTGATATTTAAATTGCTTTTTTGTTCTTGCTGCTTGCAGTATTTTCTCCTTTAGCTGAAAAGTTTGAAATTTGTCTATGATTTTCTGTGGAGTTTTCATTGTGGGTTAACTTTTCTTGGAGTAAGTGATGGTCTTTCAAAGGCCAGTTTCACTTCTTGTTCTAGATATTAGGTCAGATTTCCATGATAATTTCCTATAAGATATTGCCCAGGTTATTTTTCTGGACATGGCTTTCAGGTAGATCAATAAATTATAAATTATCTCTACTGGCTTTATTTTCCAGTCAATCATTCTTTCTAGGAAGTACTTAACAGTTTCTTCTGTTTGTTTCATTCTTTTGGTTTTGTTTGATGGAATTTTGGTATCATAGAGTCATTAATTTTCATTTAACCAAGTCTAGTTTTTAAGGTTTTATTTTCTTCAACTAGGATATATTTCCTTTTCTAGTTGTTTAATTTAGCTTTAAATGAGTGGTTTTCTTTTTCCAATGAGTTAATTTTATTTTTAAAGGAGTTAATTTATTTTTCCATTTGACCAATTTTAAATGTATTGTTTTCTTCAGTCAGTTCTTCATAAACTGACTACTTGTTTCCTCTCAGTTTTTCTTATTCCTCTCTTCTTTGGTGTTTGAAATAACTTTTTAGCTCTTTCAAGATCTATTTTTGATTTTAGACCAATTGGTAAACACTTGAGGCTTCCCATGTAAGTATATTGTCTATTTGGTCCATCTGAAGTAGCATTTTAATCATCATAATAGTATCTATCTATGACTAGCATTTTTTACTCATTTTGATAGTTGAGCTCTGCTCCTTTAGTATCGGGCACATAGACCCAAGGTTTTTTTTTTGTTTATTTGGTTGTTTTGTTTGTGATAGGACCTGTCCTTTGGCTATGACATTGCTTATGGTTTGTTTCAGGTGTTTGAGGTTTGTTAGGGTTGCGCAATCCAATCCCACCAGTTTGCCTAATGTTCCTAGGCTTGAACTTTGCCTTCCAAGCTAGAATTGAGACTTATATTGATTGCCCAATGTACTGCTGAATTTTTGTGCTGGGAGCTGAGTTGCACCATAGCTAAGGGGCTCCTGTTGGCTTCCCAACTTTCCCTCTTACTTGGTTACACTCTCCTTTTACTCACTAGAGCATGTCCTTTTGCTTTAGAATCTTAGAAGCCTCATTAAACGTTGTTTTGCGAAGAGTTTTGGGAGTTTTCTAAATTTGTGCCACCATCTTTACTCTGTCCAGGAAGTTTTCCCAAAAGGTACTTCAAAAATTTGTTTATTTTTGTTTTGTGCTTTCTTTTGCAATATGACTGATATGGAAATGTTTTTCAGAACTATTCATGTGTATCAAATTCCTTGCCTTCAAGAGAGAATTTGAAATCCAAAGTTTTAAAAATAATTTATATGTAATTGAGAAAAAAGAAAAATAAGAAAATATTAGCCTTTCACAAGAAAAAGTTTCTGATAACCAAAATAATTCAAGGAAAGTTTTAGAAACATTTGACGAATTTAAACCATTATCCTGAAACTGAGCCACAATGAAAGAAAATTTTACAATGATTAGATCTAAAGAACAAAGTAAAAATATAGAAATAATTCACTGTTTACCTACTGAAAGATAACCCCCAAATCATAATTCCTAGGAATGTGATAACTCAAGTGCAGAGTTTCAAGATAAAGGAAAACTAACATATCTGGAAAATAAATAATTTCAATTTCTAGTAGTAATAGTATCCCACAAAATTTAACATCTGCCACAAAATGAAGTAGGGAGTTTGCCGCATGATATTTCAAAGGTAAAATTATAAACATACAACTTGGAAAAGCTTATGAAGAAAAATGGGAGAGGGAGAGAAAGTTATTTAATTTGACTAAAGAATTTTAATCATTCCACATTAAGAGACTGAATTGAAACTTTCAAAAACAAAAATGGGAGTATAATACTTAAAGCAATGAATTAGAGCAAGATATTCAAAGGAAATAAACTGAGATGCTTGCATTCTAATATGAAGAGAAGATACAGAGTGGTACATTAAAAACAATAGACTCAAATGGGTCTCCATCACTTTTAGAGTCATATGAATAATGTTTGAAATTTAAGTTTTTTGCAAATTTTACTTTTCCTGCTTTCCATTCACTACAATTTTACTTCTTTCCATCTATTCTATGACCCAGTCACAACCAACTCCTAGCTAACACAACCCTCCATCTCAAATTTCCAAGCTTTTGAACTGACTTGCCTTCATCACTTCAGTGTTCTCCCTTTTAACCTTAATCATCTTAATTTCTCTTATTTTCTTGAATATTTGGCTAAAATATTGGGCTTCTCATTGATAGGTTTCAAGTTTTCCCCATATATACTAAAGCCTTCCTTCATGAAATAGTATCCCATTAAATCTCCACTTATGTTATACATAATTTTCATGACTATCTCCTACTTTATGAGTTACTTTGTGATCTTTTTTAAAATTCCCAGTGCTTCCTGGCATATCACTCCATTTTCTTGCTAAAGAATTTTTCCTCATACTCTCATTTTTCTGATATTCTCATATTTGCAGAAATAAATGAATGTATTTGTTTTGAAACCTCTCTTCTTCCTTCTTCCTCAGCTTCATTCCACAACTTCTTCCTCCATTTCTCTTTCACATGATGAAGTGGCCTTATACTTTACCGACTCTAAGAACTCTTCTTCAAGTGATCTCATTCTATCGTTTTTCCTCTCATGTATAACTCAATCCTTCTTTCTGGAGCAGAATGCTTCCTTCAGAACAAATACATAAATATATTATTTAGGGAGAAAGTCAACTTTCATGTATTAGTGGGCATATTTTGCTGCTGAAGTTCATAATCTCTCTGTCAATATGTGAGAGGTGTGTTTCATCAAAAGTCTTGAAATTACCATTGTTCCCTGCTTTTGTTACTGTTTTGAGATATTTTAAAATTGTTTGTCTTCATATTGTTCTTTTTACCATCATGGCAATTATGTGTTTATTATGTTTTCATTCTACATGTACAAACCATGTATTTTGAAAGTATTAGATTAATCCTCTATATGGAACAATAAAGTTCTTTAAAATTTATTTACCGAAATCTGTTCTTTCTCAATTACTGTCCTCTACTTTGTTTCTATTTCTTTGAAAATACTAAAAATATTGCTACTATAGATATTCTTGTTCATTTGTATTCTTGTCCTCTATGAAAGGATCTCCTTGGAATATAACATTTCACTTTATTTTTCCTATCCCTCAGTTTCCATGTCTATTAAAATACAAAGGCACTAGAGATTAGAAAACAACTGAATGAGAGCCTGTGACCAAGTCCAGTTATTCTTTACTAATTTAGATTTGCAACATTCACCAGACAAAAGTAATTTGAATAATTTAAGAGAGAAAATAAAGGAATTTCCACAGGGAAAATTATCTTGGTAATATGAAAAAAATCACAGGAAAAAATCAGACAAAAAGAAAATTCTCACTGCAATAAATATTTTGTTATAAATGAACACAAGTTTCTTCTCACAAGTTATAATACAATATCACACTAGCAAAAAGCAAAAGAAAATAAAAAGAAAAACAAAACCATTCCAAGTAACTTCCAGGAATATTAAGTAAATTATTTATACTCATTCAGGTAGTGAACATCTTAGGTGATGGGTTTGTACTCAGGTCTACTATTTTCAGAAGCAATATACTTTCTTCTACATCACATAAATACAGATTATCTAAATTAATTAAACACATAAATTGTAAACAGTGCAAGATTTGTGGTAATAAGGGCAAACATTTATTTTTGGATGAATTGTGAATGCATCCAAATATTGTGAAAATGAACATGGAAACAAAGTAGAAAATTGATTTACATATGTATTTTTTGAGTCCATACTAATACTCATGGGAATTTAATGACAGAATGAAAAGTTTCATTTCTGTTCTCTTGGTAGTAGCAAAATAATGGAAACAAAATGGATGATCCTCAGTTAAACAATGGTTGAAAAATTAATTGTGTATAAATGTATGAATTATTACACTAAAGCAACATATTTGGAAAATGCATTAGAAAACTTATAAGTTTATTGTAAAATAAAATGTATGTAACTAGGAAAACAATTTACACAATGTGCATGGTAATGTAAGGAAAGTCACATAAAATACATCTGAACTAAATTGATAGTTGCAACTTTGCTTTTAACAACTATTACTAAAGTATTGTTTCTTCTTGGCAAAGAGAACAATGTACTCTGCCTAGAAACTGGGGCATATATTTTAACACATACCCATATGTCAGTTTGTTTTGTTTGACTTTATTTCTTTTTTTCAAAAAGAGAATTCTATTGGAATGCTAGAATGGGAGAGAACAAAGACACAGGGAACAAATAGTAATATTAAAAAAGAAAAAAATCGAATAAAAATTTTCTTTTTTTCTGTTTTTTATCTTTGGAGCAAAAAAAGTGTATTTACACATTGCTGTGGTTGATGGAAGCCAAAGGACAGAAAAATTGCAGATAGTTGGAGCAGTTGGAAATGATGGACCCTTTAAAATGATTGGCAATCACAGTAGCACAAATAGAAACTGCTATGAGGGAATAAACAACAAGAATTGTCATAGAGGGAAGAGAATTTAGTTAGGGGATCACTCTCCCCATGAACAGGATGACCTAAAGAAAGATAGGCCAATAAAAATGCTTTCAAATATATTAAATATAATAATGAAATCAAGAAACAGATTATGAGTCTAGCATTCAGTAATGATATGCCAGTGAAGGGGAATTTAAATTATACAGGAGAGCTTTCAATCCCCCCTCCTCCAAAACAGGATAGCCAATGGATTATCAAGTTGCTTTAAAAAGAATTTTATCCTTAAAATAGTGCTGGAAACAGGGACTTATATTCTATATTACTTCTCAATAATGAGAATGTATTGTTTACTAAATTGCAAGAAAAAGTACTCTATAAAAGAAATATAAAAACTATTTTTTAAAACAATGTTAGAGAATATATTAGAGAAATGTAGAAATAATTTACCTAGATAGGATTTGTCAAATATTTATTATTAGGGATAAGACAGAGACAAATGAATATGAAAATGAAAGAGCTATATTATATGACTTTTGACCTTACTGGATAGTCAAACCCTAAACACAGCTGTTACTACTCTGATGTCATCTTGAAGACTACCGCCAGCAAATGACTGGGCATTCTGTGATTAACCATTTTTTTTAAATCTCTTATTAATGAGTTGAATGAACATGTAGATTGGATACTAATTAGTTTTGTAGATGGGACAGATAGTTAACAAATTAGATATTCAAAATTAGTCTAGCAGATTTGATTGTGATACTTATTCTAATAGGACTAAATTCAATAATCCTAAATTAATACTGATTTTGAAATCAACATCATAATATATGAGAATTGATTGAAGGAACTTAGTACATTTAGATAAGAATAAAGAAGTTTAAGAGTGGTAAATTAAATTATCTAATAGAATATTGTCTTTCATAATCAGAGAATCTAACAGGAAAACGGGAATATGTAAATCACAATTAAAAGGTACCAGTTTGAATTGTTTCATATTAGTAACAAGGTCAAGATAGCAAAGGAGGGTAAAAATGTAGTATACTGGAAAAAAAATAGGACAAACTAGTCTTCTTAGGCATATTTTCCAATTCTGAACAAATCTGAGCATGTCTTCAAGATTACAAATGAGGTTTTAATTGATTTATATATTTTAATATTAGGAAATAAACCATTAATTTTAAAAAGTTGAAAGCATAAGCAAAACATGACAAATAAAAATGGTTTCCTTAAAAATGGTTATTTATTTTTCAAGCTACATGCAATGATAGCTTTCAACACTCCTTTTCCCCAAGGTTTTGAGTTTCATTTTTCTGCCTCATTTACTTCCCTCCCACTTCCCTCTGACAGAAATCCTTCTAAAATTGGTTAAACATAAATCCAGATTCATCATGATGTGAAAGATGAATCAGTTCTGAACCAGGAAAAAAAATTAGGGAGAAAAAATATTAATACATAAGACAATTTTTAAAAATTCGAACATAGTTAGCTTTGATAGGCATTTAAACTCCATAGTTCCTTCTCTGGATATGGATGGCATTTTCAATCACAAGTCTTTTAGAATTATCTTTCATTATTGTATTGCTGAAATGAACAAGCCCATCATGGCTGATCACAATGTTGCTATTAGTATGAGCAATGTTCTGGTTCAGCTAATCTCGTTCAACATCAGTTCATGAAGGTTTTCCAGGCTGCTCTGAATTCCCAACCTTCCTGATTTCTAACAGAACACTAGTGTTCCATCACATACATATACCACAATTTGTTCAACCATTCCCCAAATGATAGAAATCCCTTCAATTTCCAACCCTTTGCCTCTATGAAAAGAACTGCATTTTTGTATATGTGCATGTTTTTATAACCTTGTTTGGTGATCTCTTTAAGATACAAACCTTGTAGTGGTATTGCTGGATCAAAGGGCATGCATAGTTTTTATTGCCCTTTGGGTATAATTCTAAACTGCTCTCCAGAAAGGTTGGCTCAGTTCAAAATTCCACCAATATTGCCTTAGGGTCCCGGTATTCCCCACATACCCTCCTACATTGATAATTTCCCCTTTTAGTCATATTGACCAATGTGATAGATGTGAGGTATTGCCTCACAGTTGTGCATTTCTCCAATTAATGATTTAGAGAATTTTTTTTCATATGACTATGAATACCTTCTTCATCTAAAAATTGTCTGTTCCTAAGTTTTGACCATTCATAGACTGGAGAAAACTTGTATATAAATTTGACTCAATTTAACATATATTTTCCTTTGCCAGAGACACTAGCTGTAAAAATTGTTCAATTTAATTCACCCATTTTAATCTTGGTTACAGTGTTTTTATTTGTGAATGTTTCAATTTAATGTAGTCAAAATTATCCATTTTGAATATTATAATGTTCTCTATTTCTTCTTTTGGTCAAAAATGGTTACCCTTTCCATGGATTTGACAGTTAAAATATTCCTTCTTCTCCTAATTGGTTTATACTATCACCATTTCTAGGTAAATCCTGTTTCTCTTTCAATTCTAATATAGAACATGAGGTGTTGTTCTATCCCTAGTTTCTCCCATACTGTCTTCCAGTTTTCCCAACAGTTTTTACCAAAAAATGAGTTATCTGATGAAGAGGATCCTTAGTTCAGAGAGACCCCCGTCTTTTTTGCGGGCCCAGATTGATGGCACGGCCAGCAGGACAGAGGAGACAGCCGGTAGCTGGTCCCGTCCTGGATGCGCCCAGCCACCCGAGGCTACTCCCCTAGCCCTCCCTCCCAGGTGTCTAGACAGGCCTTCTCCATTTTAGAGGACACAGAAGTTCTAAACAGAGCCACGTTTGGCAGCCGTGCCAATTTGGGTCTCAAGCGTGGGCACCGAGCCCCAGCCACCCGGTCTAGGGGCACCCTGGGGCTCTCAGAGGTCCATTCCGATGCCTGGATCTTCCAGGATTCCACAGAGCCTCGGGTGCCTCCGTCAGAGGATGGATGGGCTAGGGGAGCCCCCGAGCCGCCTAATGCGGATGTCTCTAGGAACCAGGGGCCTGAAAGTCAGCCTGCTCTGGGCCTGAGCCCCTCTGCCCTGAAGACTAAGCTGCGTCCCTGAAACCATTCAGCGGAGGGAGGCCAGCAGGTGGAGAGCAAGTCAGCCCAGAAGAAACGGACCGTCTAGCACTCCAAGTCCTGCAAGTCGAGTCCTAGGGAAGTCCCTCGGCTTACCTCCCGAGCCAGAGAAATCCTCAGGGATACAAGGGTCATCACTCACCTGACTACAAGCATTAAAGGTGAAGAAGAAGAGGATCTGAGCTTCCTGTCTGTCCTCTGAAGTACCCAACACTTTGACACCCTGGACAGGAGGAGGGCTGGGCTTGGCTTGTGGCCAGCTCCCCACCATGGCCTCCTCCCCTCCCCTCAGGCAGATTTATGCCCTTTGTATCCCCACTTCCTCCCCATCCCCATGGGATGCAGTCCTTAAAGTGGTTACTGGTGTTGGCCCCTCCCTCCCTGGCATCCTGCCCACCTTTGGGTTTTCTTCCCCGCCCCCCGCAAGACAATGAGGTTAAGTGATTTGCCCAAGGCCAGATCACAATGTTGTGCTTAGTATGAACAATATTCTTCTCAAGTGTCTGAGGTTGAATTTGAACTCATGTCCTCTTGACTTCAGGGTCGGTGCGCTATCCACTGCACCACCTAGCAGTACCCACTTTTTAATATTTTGATAAAATCCTCAGATTTTTGTAATAGGCTGTGGGTCGCCCCCACTCTGCCCACCACCCCCACCCCATCCCTGTGGAGATCAAAGTCCTTTTGTTACTTGAAGCAATAAAGATTTCTGGGGATTAGTGAAAAAAAAAAAAGAATGGGTTCAAAGCCCAGAAACTATAATCTTCTGGGTTATCAAACAACAGATTGCTGGGGTTTTTTGGTACCTAATCTATTCCACCAATCCACATTTCTTAGTAGTAACAAAAAATTTTGATGGCTGACACTTTATAATTTTAGATCTAGTATGCCTAGGCCACCTTCCTTTGTATTTTTTTCATTAATTCCTTTGATATTCTTTTTTCCAACATATGAATTCAGTTATTTCTTTTCTACCTCAATAAAGCATTTTTTTTGGTAATTTGATTGGGTATGGCACTAAATAAGCAATTTAATTTATGTAGAATTGTTGTTTTTATTATAAAAGTTTAATCTACCAATGAGAAACTGACTTTTGCCCATTTTTTAAGATCTGATTTAATTTGTTTGAAAAATGTTTTATACTTGTTTTCATATAATTTCTGAGTTTTCCTGAGCAGGTAGACAGACTCTCAAGTTTTTATGTTGTTTACAGGAATTTCTCTTTCTACCCCTTGATGCTGATTATTTATGTGGGTTTAGTTATCTCCTGAAACTTTGATAAAGTTGCTAATTTTTTCAAGTAATTATTATTCATGTTTTTCTAAGATTCTCTAAGTATTCCATCTTATCATCTCCAAAGAGTGAGTTTTGTTTCTTCATTACCTTTTCCAGTACCTTCAACTTCTTTTCCTTTTCTTTTTGTTAAAGCTAACATTTCTAATACAATACTGAATAATAGTGATGATAACAGTCATCTTGTTTCAGCACTTATCTCATCCCGAATACTTCTAGTTCCCCATTACAGATAATGCATGTTGATGTTTTTATATCATTTTAAGCAACACTCCATTTATTTCTATGCTCTCTAGTGTTTTTAATAGAAAGGAATGCTGTACTTTGACAAATGCTTGCTAAAAATAGATCCATTTTAATCATGTTGTGAAAAAAAGAATCAAATCTAAATGAAAGACAAAAAATAGTAGAGAGAAAAAATTACATACACATAAGACATCTATTAAAAATTGAAGATAATACTCTTTGTTCTACCTTTAAGTTCCACAGTTCCCTCTCTAGATATAGATGATATTTTCCGTCACAAGTCTTTTCGAGTTGACTTTGATTATTGTACTGCTGAAATGAACAGATCCATCACAGTTGAGTATCAATGAATCTTGTTGCTAATATGTATTATGTGTTCCTGCTTCTTCTCATTTCACTCAGCATCAGTTCATGTAAGTCTTTGCAGGCAAAGACTACAGTTTTTTATCAAAAAGTGTCTTACCAGCTGGTCACTTGCACCCGCTGATGAAAGTTCAGACACAGTTATGATTAGAACTTCTGGCCTTCACAGAAATGCCAACTAACAACTTCATAGAGAGCTACTTCTGGAACATTGATGCCACTTGTAGACCAGAAGTACCAAGTCTGAGACCAGCAGAATACTTTCTTCCTCAAGGACTCAGCAGTGGTCCTGAATTTTCTCATGGATTATGTGGAACATGTGAAATGGACTTAATCTCAGGGTAATTGCAGTTTTCAGGGATACAAATATGAATGGAACCAGAATGAGGTCCGGAAAAAACTTCTATGGACATATTTTACAGCTGCCAGTGCATGGGCACTCTATTGCCTTGTCCAGCAGTAGGCCTTCTCCTCAACTAAAGATTTCTCCAGTGACCAGATCTTCCTGAATCAGTGAGACATTAGATGCCACCCTCCTGACTGAGTTCTACCAGAATGAGAGTTTAGGAGCTAATTATAGCTTTATCCTTTGTCACCTCATAGGCATTCTCTAAGAGTTCGCCAAACTTATTATTACATACTTGTGCTTCAAGCCAACCTACAACCCCTACAGTCAATATAGAGATCTCCAGCTACCATAAAGATTTGAAGAAATGGGTAGAGGTGGGAAATTCAGGATTCTTCTGACCAGAAATGCTGCTACCCATGGGTTTTCCTGAGGGTATGTGTGTTGCCTGGACCCATTCCCTGGAGAGACCCACTATGATCACATATGACAACATCTGAGAATTGGTGGTAAACAAAGTAAACCTGCAGATAGTGTATGATAGCCCATTGTGCCACCTGGACACCTAATCCTGACCTTCCCATCCATGGGATCCCTCACCCCATGTGTTCCCATAGTGATCATTTAATCTCTGCTTGGCCAACTTACGTGAGACCTTGGGCCCTTTTGACTTTCCTTTGTACCTAGAATCATTTTCCAATCAATGAACATATTTTCAATTTGCAATTCTTTAAAAGAGATGCAAAAATATTTTTGTACATGTGAATTTTTAACCTTTCTTGTGATCTTTTTAGGATACAAGGCCTATTGTTGGATCTAATAGAACACATACTTTTATTGCCTTTTTTGCATAATTCTGAATTGCTCTCCAGAAAGATTGGATCATTTCACAACTCCACCAGCAATACATCAGTGTTCTATTTTTTCCACATCTGATTCAACATTGATCATTTTTTTTAGTCACAGTGGCTAATCTAATATGTATGGTACCTCAATTGTTTTATTTTACATTTTTCTAATCAATTATGATGTATAGCACTCTTTCATATGTTTATCTATATACATATACATATGTACATGTATATATATAATGTGTATATATATATATATATATATATATATATATGTATATATAATGACTTGTATTCTGATAAATTTGACACAGTTCTCTTAAAATGAGTCCATTGGCAGAAACACTAGTTGTAAAAATTGTTTCCTAGATTGCTCCATTCCTTTTGATCTTGTTCTGTTTGTGGAGAAACTATTCAATTTAATGTAATCAAAATTATCCATTTTGTTTTTTATAATGTTATCTATCTCTTCTTTGGTCATAAACCATTCCCCTTCTATAGATCAAACAGAAGGAAAAAACAACAACTATCCCTTATTTCTCTGATTCACTCTTCTGGACTCCCTCAATCTTCCCCAGGCAAGAATTGGAGGGGCAGGAGACAAGGATTACAAAGGAGACAAGTACTCCATCAAGACTTCCAAGTGCTCCAAGTGTTTATTTACCAGACTAAAAGCACTTAAATATCCTTCCCAGATCCTAATCCACTCCCAGTTCTGTGGCATGTAGCCAAACAAGGTTCTGATACTCAAAGGTACCAGGTGATGTTAATTTACAATGCTCTCAAATGCAGCATTTCCCAACAATGATAGACCCATTTCAACTATATTTTGGAATAAGGTGTGAGATGATAACAGTTCTATATGTAGTTTCTCCCATATTATCCTCCATTTTTCCCAGAAATTTTTATCAAAGAGTGAATTCTAATCCCAGAAGCTGGAATCTTTGGGTTTATCAAATAGTAGATTACTGCAGTCATTTACTACAGTTTCTTTTGTACCTAATCTATTTCACTGATCTACCCCTCTATCTCTTTGCAGGTACCAAATAGTTTTGATGACTGATGCTAGGTCACTTTCCTTTGTATTTTTTCCTTAATTTCTTTGATATTCTTGACCTTTTTTCCTTCTAATTTTTTTTAGCTTAATAGAGTAATTTTTGGAAGTTTGATTGGTATGACACTGAATAAATTAATTACTTTAGGTAGAATTGTCATTTGTATTATATTGGTTAGGTCATTATCAATGTTTGCCCAGTTATTTAGATATTATTTTAATGAATAGTGTTTTATAATTATTTTCATACTTTGACAAGTAATCTGCCATTTTATGTCTGTATTGGCTGGTCTATTCCCAAGTATTCTATGTTGTACGCAGTTATGTAAATTGGAGTTTCTCTATCTCTTACTTCTATATCCTCATGGTAATATATAGAAATCGATACTATAAAGAATTAAAAGAGAAACCTTGAAAAAACAATGTTTTAGTATGATATGAAGTCTTTCACATCTCTAATGTCATCAGGTATCAAAGAGGGAGTAATATAAAAGATGAGGGTCTGGTTGTGATGTTTCCAAATTTTTTTTTTATTAAAAGGAGATAGGAGGAATAGTGTAAAAGAAATGCACAAGGGAATGCAGGGTGACATCTCACATTTTTGTTTCTAAATGGCAGATTTATATCCACTTCCTCTTCCATATCTATCTAATCCTGCCTAGATATAGCAGCATTTCTTACCTTTAAATAATTTAAAAATGTTTCCCAATAATTTAATTCATAAAATAATTTTCTTTATACAATAATAATTATTATAATAAAATAAAAATCAAATTTTTCTCTGGTAAACTGTTTTTTTTTTGATGAATACACATTGTTTTCCCTAAATGAGTGAAGTATACTATTACAAAGACAAGAAAAATCTCTAGACAAATATCCTTTGCTACAACTATGAACTTTCATTGAAACTTTTTATGAAGATACAGATTGAGTTTTCACATTGAAGAAATATGTATTTCAACTGAAATCAAAGAAGAGCATTCTAAAGGATAAAATTATGTAATATTTTCCTTTGAAAATCACATAAAGCATTTAACTATAACTGGGGTAGGTAAGGTATGTTGTTGATAAGATTTTAAAGCTAATGGAAAAGATCTTAGAAGGCATAAAATTCTACTCTTTCATTTTAAGGAAATAAAATTGAGAAGGAAAGCTATGAAATGACTTGCTTGAGGTCACAAAACTCATTAGTGATAGGGCCAGAGCTGGAATTCAGCTCTTTGGCTTCATAATTCAGCCCTGCACCTACTCTTTTGGGATATGGCTAATTTATATGCAAATTAATACATATTCAAAATTGAACACTAATAATTAATATATGTGTGCTGGACATGAAAATCATAGACAGAATAATAAGGAAATGTTTAGATTGGGTAGTGAATTCCTCTTCTTTTGCCAATGGACAAATGAAGAGGGGGAGAGAGAGAGAGAGACAGAGAGACGGAGACAGAGAAATATTGAAATTACTATTATAGAGTAATTTGGTTGTTAATTTTGAGCAGAAATTTGAACTTGTGTCTTCTGTTTTCTTTGAACTTAAAATCCAGTATTATTTTCCTCTTTACTACATTGTATCTTTATTTCAACATAGCTTTTTAAGGTGAAATTGAGAATTTTCTTTTTTCTTTTTTCAAAAGCAGCTACTAATGGAAATACAAGTAAACATTATTACAGCAATGCAGTCTTTTTCCATGTCCTATGAGGATAGTATTTTAACGAAATTGCCAAATAGCAATTCGCTAAGCAGAAATCTTATTTGATATAATATGAAAACAATTCAATCTTTAATTGTTCATATATTTTATGCATGAATGTATGCATGTATATATGAATCTCTATATATGTATATATACAGGTAGAGAGACTACGTACTGTTGATTTCTTTTCATATATTAAATTATTTTTCCTTTTAAATTTCTTTTTACAATTTCTACCAGCTTTTGATAGCTGTGCCAAGTTAATCTACTTTTTAAAGAATGGTGAATGTTTACATGAATAATGATGGATACGGGCATTTTTGGAAACCAATGCTTCAAGATTTTCAGAAGACACATTTCAATATCTACAAGACAGTATGATTCTCTACTTTGTCTTTATAACCCCATTAACATATGTTACATCCTAAAAAATTATTTTAACTTTTTGCTATTTCTATTATATCCCAAATAATTTTAACTTTTTTTATTTTCATACCATGAATTATATTTTCTATCAGCTTACTATCATAATTTTTATCTAAATTCATATTTAGTAATTTCATTATGGCATAGAGGCAAATTTGACTCTTTGAAGATTATAGCAACATCCTGTCAAGTTAGAAAATACTTATTAAATTCTCCTGTGATCTATAAAAGATGAACTCATTACCAGAAGTTTGCCATTGATATGATTTTTGCTCCTCAGAAAGTCAGTTTACTAGGTTAGAGAGGAGTTATGATTGTTATTGTATAAGTACAATGACAAAGTTACGAAACTTTTGAAATTCTGTTGTTTTATCAGGATAACTTTGAGATTTTACAGAGCAAGTGTCTTCTGATGACACTAGTGACAAATTTCTATTTCTTTAACTGTTATATATGAAACCATATCAATTCAATAATCTGGAAAGCTTCTACATGATGGCAACAAATATGATGAAGTCTTGTGTCCAAGACATATGAGAATTAACCAACTGGGAATGTTTTGTCTAAAAATATGTTTCATAGGAACCCTAATACTTATATTTGAAGGGCTGCCATATGGAAGAAGGATTAAATATTTTTTTGTCTCCAGATGGAAGTATAACAAATAATACTTAGAAATTTAAAAATAAATTAATTTAGACTTCATGTCAGAAAAAAAAACCCAAAACAATTTCTAAATATGGAATAAAGAGCCTCAAGAGGGACTGAGTTTTATTCTTATTGGAAGTATTTATCCAGGTGCTGGATGACCATTTGTGAAATGTGTTATTTTACAGGAATTCTTTTGAGTATGATTCAAGGACTAAAGAAGAATGAGCTCTACTAGTAGATGATTCTGAGTCTTGCTATATTTTCATTTTTTTTTGTTGTGTCTTCAATTCTTTTTGCTTGTTTTTTTTTGGTAAGGCAAAGGAGTTAAGTAACTTGACCAACATCAAACAACTAATAAATATTAAGTGTCTCAATACAAACTTGAACCAGGACCCTTCTTACTTCAGGGGTGGTTCTCTATCCACTGCACTTCCTAGCTGCACTTTCATTTAGTTCTTTGAATTAAATTCTTTGAAATACTAGTATAAAATTCATGTTTATCTCCAAAATAAGGGAAACCTGTTGTATATCATTTTGTCTTCTCTTCATGCATTATCTGTGTCTTACTATTCTGATAAGATTCTTTTAATGATATTTTTCTTCCCTGAAATGTGCTTCTTAAATTTCTATTCAGTGTAGGCTTATTGGTAATCAAATCTCCTATTTTCACTGGAGTTTCATTACGCAATATTTTCTATTTTTAAAATCCTGTAAAAGTTTCAGTCTGTATCCAGATCAGATGGTAGAATTTATCAAATTTGTCCATCTTTGGGGAGCTACAGAAAATAGACTCCTCTTGCCCCTTTTGTATCACATGATTGCCAAAATTTAAAAAAAGGAATGCATATTTGTCATGCATTGATTCATACATCCAATTTTACACCAATGGTTAATATTAAAATATGATAATTAATTTATAACAATTATGCAATATAATTAAGGATATAGTCATATGAATATAAATTTCTTGCTTTTTAATATAAGATCATTTAAATATGTTTTCTTTCTGGTACATGAATGAGCTGAACAAGGCATAATTAAGAACATGGAGGGAAGAAAATTCTTTCAGTCCATCATATTCTTTCATTTGCTTCAAAAAGATGCACTTAATTTTGCCCATAATTTCTACTGTATAGTATCTGAGAGGATTTTGAAATCTGCACTAAAATTCACTGTATAGAGAGTATTGGAGTGGTATTGATCAGGTGGATCTATACAATCAGAGCATGTTTCAGCAACATTTCTATAGCTTTTTCATCTATTTCTATATTACTTCCCCCAGGATATCTCAGGTTTATGAACAAATATATGCACATACAAATGCCCACTGTGCACCATACTCTAAAAACCTATGTACCCCTCTTGTGCATTTCTCATATTTTCTTACATTTGTATTTTAATTGCCTAGACGAATCTTAATTCTTTTGTCAGGTTGTTTGCTCCTTGTGGGTTATAAGCAATATATTTATAATTATATCTATATCCCTCAGGTCTTAGCACAGTATTTTGGAAGGAGTAGGATTTCAACAAATGTATGCTGAATGAAAAAATGATTGTTCTGATCAAACTGAATCTCAATGCATTTATCAATAAATGAATCTTTTTTTAAATCACTGTTTTCTTATATATTCATTATTCACTTTGAAACCATTTATTATATGATATGTACAAGTTAATCTAATTATTTAATTAGATAGTGATATAATACATGTTATATAATTAGATCATTGGTACACATGCTTATACCAATATCATTTGTCTTTATTCTTCCCTCTGTATATATATGTGTGTGCATGCATGTGTATTCATGTATATACATATATATATATATATATATATATATATATATATATTAGGTATATATATTTCACTACACTATAGGATTCAAAGATAAATAATCTATGGTCCTTGACCTCAAGAAGGATAAACCAGAAGCATTACATAGATCCATACAATTAGAATATGATAATGATTGAGTAGTTAAAAATACCATGGATTCAATTGAAGTTGTGAGATTATTTTATTATAATTAGAATAATTGAAATATAGTATATAGCTAAACTTTTAACTTGATACTTTCCATTTACTGGTAAAGATAATAAATAAAGATTCCTTCCTATAGCTCATATTTATCTTTGACAGGTATCTGAAAAACAATTTTTGCAATGCTACTGTGACATTGGAAGTACCTGGATACATCCAGGTTCTACTTCAATGTAGGTTTTACTTTTCAAAGGCATTTTCCATATACAGTATGGGAAATTTTATGCATTGTGACTATTAGTTATTGTCTTTGGTTGCTGAATAGTCACAAAAGAAACTTTCTGTCTCAGGAAATATATCGTTGGTTTTAGGTGTCTTTTGTTCCTTAATTTAATATTTTGAAAAGATGTAGACTTTTTTGTTGTTATAGGAATTAATAATAGGACACAGACTTAGAGGACACTTGCTTTTACCTGAGTCTAACCCTACCTGGAGCTTTCCTTCTTTTTTCTTATCGAGGGTTTATTTTCCATTTTTCTCAAATTGTTGGGAAGTGGAACCCTTTCTATCTCTTTAATGATTTCATGTGTTTCATCCTTAACATCAATATGACACATTATCTTAGATATGTTTAGCTATGAATACAAATTTTCTGTTCCTTTAGTAGATGGTCGACAGAGATTAGTTCTTTCCAAATAAATTAATTAATACAATAAAGGCAGAATATTTTATAAAACCAGACCAAAATTACAAAAGAGTCAAGCTATAACTCATGAAGATTGTATCTTATTATACTGCTAAGAAAGTCATAAAGTGATCATTACAAGATCTAGGATTTCTTTCCCACTGAACTGATTTCTCAGTCTAGACTCCTTATGTGCTGTGACTTTGAATCTTTTCTCCTCTCCTCCCTTTCCCCCCAAATAAACCTTCTTAAAATATACCTTATTGATATAGAATCACTTTTTGTCAAATGGAGGAAAAGGTCATTAGTTTCTAAAGCATTAATTAACAAATGGAAATGAACTAATACTAAAAATAATTTTTCTCTTCCTACGCCTTAATACTTCAATGATTCATATTTAATCTCATAAATGTGAGTACTTCTTTTAATGGTATTGATGACAACTTATACTCATCTTTTTGTCTTATAAGATCCCCACCTACATCTTGAAATTCCTCCACAGAGGGTCTGCCCATGCTTCTTGAAACTTTCTACTAGATCTTATGACATTTTATGAATAGCAAGTGAGCATATATAAATAACTATGTGGTAGTCCTTTAAACCATGGCTACAAAATTCTTTGTTATTAATATACTATTGAGTAGTCATATAGAGAATATATTATTGACTTTAAAATCTGCCACAACTTTATCTTTTTGAATATTGGGGTTCAAAGATGCACAAGTTTTAGTTTATCTTCTCTGTTTTCCCATTCTTTCACTACCACTATCTGCATGTTTACATAAATAGAAATGGTCTTTAAATGTCCATTGTTTGTTACATAAAGCCAATTGGAGTCAAAATTGAAACATTTTCTGCCTTCAGTGACTTCATTCTATGAAAGAAAAAAGTAAATACAAATATGAATATGAAAATATACTTTCAAATTAAATGTCAACTGACTTTCAGGAAAAGTAACTATTGTAAGGATAAGACAAAGAAGTCAGGAAAAGTTTAATGAAATTGAGCTGAGTTTTTACAAAAAACATCGAAAAAATAAAAGTAATGTTTAAACATTTCAATCATGTCAGACTTGTTATGATAATATTTAGGGTTTTCTTGACAAAG
Organism: Macrotis lagotis; assembly: GCF_037893015.1. Taxonomy (NCBI): domain Eukaryota; kingdom Metazoa; phylum Chordata; class Mammalia; order Peramelemorphia; family Peramelidae; genus Macrotis; species Macrotis lagotis. The sequence continues at coordinate 471,729,080 of NC_133658.1, read as the reverse complement.
CTACTGGAATGGTTTGTTATTTACATCTCCAGCTCCTTGTGCAAATGGGCAAACTGAAGCAAACAGGATTAAGTGACTTGTTCAGTGTCAAACAGTTATTGAATGTTTCTGGCCAGATTTAAACTCAGGAAGTTTTCTGATTCCATGCCCAATGCTAAAACCATTGTGCCACATTATTTCCCCTCAATTTTATGTTATATGTAATAATTAACATAGATTTACTGAGAAGAATTACATGGTCATGTTTATTTTTTATGTTTCAATATTTCTTGAATGTGTCAATTATTTTATTTCCAAGAAGTAGGTCCTCTGACTTCTCTCATATGGAGACTTCTTTCTTTTCTTTATTTTTGAGCATACATTTTTTAGTAATTTTAGTAGATTAGGAAAAAATATCTGAAAATATGAAATATGATTCATTCAAATTAATTATGTTCATTTGCTTTGCTAACTATGCACATTTGGATTTATGTTTTTTTTTAACATTTCATTTATTTGTTTTTCCAAATATATGCAATGGCAGTTTTCACCCATCATTTTTTGCAAAATTTTGATTTTTCTCCCTCCCTTGCTTCCTTTCCCTCTTCACATGACAGAAAGCAATCTCATATAGGCTCTGCTTTTATAACCATGTAAAACAATGTATCCAAAAGGATCATGCTGTGAGAGAAAAATCAAATCCAATCCGAAGAAAATATTAGAAAGAAAAATAAATGACATTATAGTTAAGATAACTTTTAAAAATTGAAGATAGTAAACTGTGGTCTTCATTTAAATTCCACAGTTCCTTCTTTGGAAATGAATAATATTTTCCATCATAAGTCTTTTAAAATTGTTATTCATTATTGTACTGCTGAAATGAATAAGTGATTATCACCTCATATTGTTGCTAGTGTGTATAATGTTCTTCAGTTATGTTCATTTCACTCTATATCAATTTATGCAAGTATTTCCAGGCTTTTCTGAAATTTCATGTCTCACATTCTCTTATAGAACAGTACTCTTGCATCAGATTCATATACCACAATTTGTTCAGTCATTCCCCAACTGATGGACTTCCCTTCATTTCCAAATTCTTTGCCACTACAAGCAGAGTTGCTATAAATATTTTCCTCTTATAAGTTTTTTAATCATTTTGGGGATCTTTGGGATGCAGACCTAGGATATTGTAGGATCAAAGGGTTTGTACAGTTTTATTGCCCTTTGGCATAATTCCAAATTGTTCCAGAAGGATTGAATCAGTTTACACCTTCACCAACAATACATTATTGTCCAAGTTTTCCCACATCCCTTCAGACATTAATCATTTTCCTTTCTAAACATATTGGCCATTCGGATAAGTATGAGGTGGTACCTAAGAGATGCTTTAATTTGCAATTCTTTAATCAGTAAGGAATTAAAACAATTTTTCATATGACTATAGATAGCTTTAATTTCTACATCAGAGAATTGCCTTTCCATATCCTTTGACCATTATCAGTTGGGAAATGATGTGACATGATTTTTTGTTTTGTTTTGTTTTGTTTTAATAAATTTGACATAAATATATATATATATATATATATATATATATATATTAGAAATTAGTGCTTTGTAAAAAAACACTAATTTTAGAAGTTGTTTACCCCCCTTGTTACACTCCTTTTAATCTTGGTTTCAGTGGTTTTGCTTATGCAAAAACTTTTTAGTTAAATAATCAAAATTATTGTTTATTTATTATAATGTTCTCTATCTCTTCAATGGTTATAAATTGATTTGACAGGAAAGCTATTCCTTGTTCTCTTAATTGGCTTAGAATATTATCTTTTATGTCTAAATCCTGTACACATTTCAAATTTATCGTGGTATAGGGTGTGAAACATTGTTCTATGTCCAGTTTCTACTGTACTATCTTCCAATTTCCCCAGCAGTTTCTTTTTAATCAAAAGTGAGTTCTGATTCTTGAAGTTGTAGTCTTTGGGTTTATTGAACAAAAGATTACTATAGACATTTACTGCTGTTTCTTTTGCATCTAATGAAATCTACTAATCTACCACTCTTTTTTCTTAACAATTATCAAGCAATTTTGATGACTGATGCTTTATAATATGATTTTAGATCTGGCAAGACAAGTTTAACTCCCTTTGAATTTTTGAAAAATTAATTCCCTTGATATTCTTGGCCTTTTGATCCTCCATTTGATTTTTTTGTAAGGCAGTGGGCTTCAGTGACTTGCCAAAGATCACACAGCTAGGTAATTATTATATGTCAAGACTTCCATATGAATTTAGTAACTATTTTTGAACTCGCTAAAGTATTTTTTTTGGTATGACACTGAATAGCTAATTTAATTAATATAGAATTGTCATTGTAAATTATGTTATTTCATCTTACCTATTAGCAATTGTATAGCTATTTTGATATGATTTTATTTCTGTGAAAAGTGTTTCATAGTTGTTGTTTAGTTTCCGAGTATGCCTTGGAAAGGAGCATTCCAAATATTTTATATTGCCTGGATTTCTCTTTGTATCTCTTGTTGCTGTATCTTTTTACTAATATGTAGAATTGCTGAAGGGGGATTCATGTTAGTTTATTTTCTATATTGTGACTTTGCTAAAGTTGCTAATTGTTTCCAGTAGTTTTTTAGATGATTTTCTAGCATTCTCTAGGTATACAAATATATCATCTGCAAAGAGTAAGTTTCTTCATTGCTGTTTATAATTTTCTTTAATTTCTTTTTCTTCTCTTGATATTAAAGTTAATATTTCTAATATAATACAGATTCAAAATGGGGCTAATGGGCATCCTTGTTTCACCCCTGATCTTACTGATAATGCTTCTAGTTTATTCCTATTGCATATAATAGTTCTGATTGTTTTATGTAGATCCTGCTTTTTCATTTTGAGGAAGAATCCATTTATTCCTATGCTTGCAAGTCTTTTTAATAGGATTGGGTGTTGTATTTTGTCAAAATCATTTTGAACATTTACTGAGATAATCATTTAATTTCTGTTAGGCTTCATATTGATATGGTAAATTATGCTGATAATTTTCTAACTTTAAAGCAACCCTGTATGCCTCATATAAATTCTTCTTTATCATAGTGTATTATCCCAGTGAAAACTTGCTGTAGTAGCTTTCCTAATATTTAAATCAAAATTTTTACAACCATACTCAGAAGAATTGGTCTATAATTTTTGTTTTCTATTTTGATTCTTTATGGTTTAGGGATCAGCACCATAGTGGTGTCATAAAATAAATTTGATGATTTTTTTTAGGGCTCTCTAAACTATACGATCATGTCATCTGCAAAGATTGTGATTATTATTTCTTCCTTCCCAATTCTAATTGTTTCAATTTCATTTTTTCTCTTATTGCTGAAGCTAACATTCCTAATACAATATTGAATAGTAGTGGTGATAATGGGCTTCCTTGTTTCAGCCCTGATTTTATTGGGAATGCCTCGAGCTTATCCCCATTGCACATAATATTTCTTGATGGTTTCAGATAGATACTGCTTATTATTCTAAGGAATAAACCATTTTATTCCTATGTTATCTCGTGTTTTTTGTAGGAATGGGTATTGTATTTTTTCAAAGGCTATTTCAGCATCTATTGAAATAATTATATAATTACTGTTAGGTTTGTTATTGATATAGTAAATTATACTGACGGTTTTCCTAATATTGAACCAACCTTGTATTCCTGGAATAAATTCTGCTTGGGTTATTAGTATAGTTTATTAGTCTAGTGATAACTTCCTTAATTCACTCTGCCAAGATGTTATTTAAGATTTTTGCATCAATTCATCTCATCCTGGACATTTTTTCTTAAGGGGTTCATTAATGTTTTTGAATTACTTTTTCTGAGATATGGTCCTTTAGGTATTTAATTTCCTCTTCATTTAAACTGAGCAACATATATTCTTGTAAATATCCATCCATTTTGTTTATATTATCAAATTTATTGGCATACAGTATGGTAAAATCATTACCAAATTATTACTTTAATTTCCTTGTCATTTTTGATACTAGAAATTTCATTTTCTTCCTCCTTTTCCTTAATATAATTAACCAAAAGTCTATATATATTATTGTTTTTTCATAAAATCTACTTTTAGTTTTATTTATTGGTTCAATAGTTTTCTTACTTTTGATTTTATTAATGTCTCTGTTAATTTCTAATTTAATTGGGGGCTTTTAATTTGTTCTTTCTCTCATTTAACTGCATCCCAATTTCAGTCATTTCCTTTTTCTCTATTTTTATTCAAGTAAGTATTTCAAAATATAATATCTCCTCTAATAACTGCTTTGGCTGTATTATTATTGTCTTGGATGAAATTATTAATACTTTCTAAGATTTGTTTTTTGATCTAACCATTCTTTAAAATGAGGTTATTTGTTTTCTAATTAGTTTTAGGGCTACTATCCCTGATAGCCTCATTTCCCTTCTGATAACAGATTCTTGTTGTCTTACCTTTTATTGCATGTGATTTTTATTGCATTATGTTCTGAAAAGGAAGTATTCACTATTTATGCCTTTCTACATTTGATTATAAAGTTTTTATGCCCTAATACATGGTCAATTTTTGTGTAGGTGCCATGTAGTGCAGAAAGAAATGGTATATTTCTTTCTATTCAATTTTATCCAAAGGTTTATCATGCCTAGGTTTTCTAACGTTCTATTTACCTGCTTAACTTCCTTGTTGCTTATTTTATGGTTAGATTTATCTAATTATGAGAGAGGGAGGTTGAAGTCTCCAACCATTAGAGTTTTGCTGTCTGTGTCTTCCTATGACTCATTCATCTCCTCCTCTAAGAATTTGAAAACACCACTTGGTGCAAACATATTTAGCTTCAAAATTGTTTCATTGTCTCTGGTACCTTTTAGGAGGATATAGTTTTCTTCCTTATCACTTTTAATGAGATATATTTTTGGTGCTGTTTTGTCTGAGATAAAGATTGTTACTCCTGTCTTTTTCACTTCAGCTAAACCATAATATAGTCTGCTCCATAATTTACCTTTACTCTACATGTATTTCTCTGCTTCAAATGAGTTTCTTGCAAGCAGCATATTGTAGAATTCTGGTTTCACTCCACTTTGCTATCCACTTAGATTTTATTGGAGAGTTCATCCCATTCACATTCAAACTTATAATTACTAACCCTTTATTGCCCTCTATGCTATCTTCCCTCTGTTTATGCTTTCCCCCTCTTTATTCACCTTATCCCAATTTCCCAGTATTCTCTTCTGAATAAAGCTTCCTCCAGTATGTTTACCCTTTTATATCCAACCCCTCTTTCCTTACTTTCCCCTTTCCCTTTGTCCCTTCTTCCTTGCTTTCCTTTTGTCAGTTCCTCTTTTCCTCCCTCCATTGCCCCTCCCCCTTTCCCCTCTTATAATTTGAAAGGTAAGATAAGTTTCAAATCTTAACTCTGTGTGTGTGTGTGTGTGTATCCTTCTTTGACCCCAAATCTGATGAGAGTAAGATTCATGTGGTTCTCATTTCTTCCCTTATTCCCCTCTATTGCAATGGGTCCTTTGCATCTCTTCATGTGATGTAATTTGCCCTATTCAGTTCCCTCCATCTTCCTTTCTCATTACTTCTCCCCTCCCCTTTAAAGGAGATATTATTTTTAAATCATTCTATCAGAGTCTTGGACAATGAGTGTTCATTAATTCTGGTAAGTATATTCTCTCTAATAGAATTATAATTCTTAAGAGTTATGAGAATCTTTCTTCCAGGTAGGGATACATAGCCAATTTCATCTTGTTGGATAACAGTTTTTTCTTTTCATTTCCCTATTTTGCCTTTTCAAGTATCTCTGGAATTGCCTGTTTGAAGTCCAAATTTTTTATTTTACTGGTCTTTTCAACAGGAAAAGTTGGACATCTCCTATTTAATTAGATCTTTATCTTTTCTCCTGGAAGAGAAAGCTCAATTTTGCCAGATACTGAATTCTTGTCTGCATTCCATGTTATCCTTGCTCTCCAAATTTTCATGTGAAAAGCCCTTCAATCCCTTTATGTTGATGTAGTAATGTCCTGTATAGTCCTTATTGTGGCTCCTTTGCATTTAAATTCTTTGTTTCTTGCTGCTTTCAGGATTTTATCTTTTATCTGATAGTTTTGGAGTTTGGCCACAATATTCCTTGGTGTTTTCATTTTGGGATCCCTTTCAGGAGAGGTTAGATGCATTCTTTCAATAACTGTTTTGTCCTGATTCTATGATTTCAGGGAAATTCTCCTTCACTATATCCTGAGGTATTGAATCCAGGCTATTTTTCTCCACAAAGTTTTCAGGAAGTCCAGTGATTCTTAAAACGTCTCTCCTTGATCTATTCTCTAGGTCACTTGATTTGCCAATGAGGAATTTACTTTTTCTTCTATTTTTTTGTCTTTTGGGTTTTAACAGATTCTGTTCTCTTATGAACTCATTAGTTTCCACCAATTCCAATCTTCTTTTTAGAGAAGAATTTTTCTTCACTTACCTTTTTTTTGCAATTCCTCATCCCAGTTGATCAGTTCCATTTTTTGAAGGACTTTTCCATTTGCCCAAATTGTAGTTTGAGAGAATTATTTTCTTTTTGCACTTGTCCAATTCTATTTTCATTCTCTTGTCGAAAAATGATAATTTTCTTTTATAATTTGTTAATTTTCTCTCATGTTTCTTTCCCCAATTATTTTTCAGTTGATTTGATCTCTTTGAAGAAGTCTTTCTGGATTGTAGACCAATTTATGCTCTCCTCTGAAGTTCTATTTCTCTATGAGTCAGGACCCTTTTCTTCAAGATAATTTTCAATGGACCCCCCTTTTCCAGTGGCTCATTTTCATTTTCCTAAGATCTTGTGTTAGGGGAGGGATTGGTTCATAGACCTTTGATGATGAAATCCCTAGAGGCTTTGCTCACTTGGCTTAGTAACTTGAAATGGGCCCACTAGCAGGGGATGCTAGATACTTTCTCTGGAATATCTGTGACCTTGATTAGTGGCCCACTCCATAGACCTGGGTGGGTGGGTTGGGGTTGGGGAGAGCTGAATCTGGTGAGCTGGGCCCTGGAGTTATTAGTTATTTTATTTAATCCTTAATCAGCACTAGGGGAGATCTATTGCACACACCTGAGTCTGGGGTCATGGGGAGGCTGTTGCTATGTTTGTTCTGGGAAGAGCTACTTTCTCTAATAGGAATGGGGGAGATGGGACTCAACTGGAGACACAGGGACTTCACTGAAAATACAGATGTTTGTGGCCTGGTCTTCCAGATGAGGAGTATTGAATGGATTGATATCTAACTGCCATGCTGGAGCTCTTTCACCTCATACAATAAATACTTCTGAGCTGTAACTCTTGATGCTGTTGCCCTTACAACAAATGCTTCTAAAGTCATTCGCAGGTTTGTCTCCAGGCCTCACACTGCTGCCCCTGTGATGGATGTCTGCTCTTTTTCCTCAGCTCACTCGTACTCCTCTGAGTCAGACCTAGTTGGTAGACATTCTTCTCCTAGGTTTTTCTCTGGGTTTTGTGGATCCAAATTCTGTTAAGAGACTTGGTTCATGTTAGTTCTGCAGGAAAGCCCGGAGAATTTAAGACAGTGTCTGACTTCTCTCCACCATCTTGGCTAGTTAGAAGAAATTTGGCAAAATTTCTTCTCCTATTTTTTTCAAATAATTTATGTAGAATTGGAACTGATTGTTTTTTGCATATTTAGTAGAATTCATTTTTGAATCCCTCCAGCCATGGAGATGTTTTTCTTAGGAGTTTATTGTTCACTTATTTTTACTGAGATGGGAATATTCTTTTATCCTGGGCAGTTTATATTTTAAAATATTCATCTATTTCAGTTGGACTGTCAAATATATTAGTGTACAGTTGGTCACAATATTTCTGAATTAATACATCAATTTCTTCCCATTGATGATGGATTCACCTTTTTCATTTGGGGTACTGGTAATTTGTCTTTTTGCTTTTCTTTAATCCAATTAACAATCTATTTTAATGAATTTTTCATAAAACTCACTCTTGGTGTTATTTATTAGTTTAATAGTTTTCTTGCTTTCAAGTTTATTAATTTCACTTTAATTTTCAGAATTTCTCAATTGATATTTAATTAAATTGTGGATTTTTAAACTTTCTTTCCCTAACTTTTTAAATTGAATGATAACTTTATGAATCTACTCTTTCTCTATTTTATTCAAGTAAGTGTTTTGATATATAACATTTCCCCAAATACCTCTTTTGATTGTATTACATAAATTTTGATATTTTTTTTTATTATTGACATTGTTTTTGATGAAATTATTGACCCTTTCTATGATTCACTATTTTATCCACCCATTCTTTAAAATTCCATTTTTAGTTTCAGATTTATCTCTCTAAGGTCCTTTATTGTACATAATTTTTATTACTCATGACATGAAAAGGATACAGTCAATATTTCTGCCATAGTGCATTTCATTATGTGAGTTTTATGCCCTAATACATGATCAATTTTAGTGTAGGGGTCATATATTACAGAAAAAGAGGCATACTCCTTTTTATCTCCAATGTTTTTTAAGAGGTCTATCATCTATGTTTTCTAACATTCTATTCACCTCAACTTCCTTCTTCTTTATTTTTTGCTTAGATTTATCTAATTATGAGAGAGGGAGGATGAGATACCCCACTGGGAGAGTTTTGCTTGTCTGTGTCTTCCTGTAAGTAATTTAGTTTTTCCTCTAAAAAGCTGAATGCTATACTGATTGTTGCATACATAGTTAGTGTTGAAATTGTTCATTGTCTATGGTAATATTTAGGAGGATGTAGTTTCCTTCCTTATTCCTTTATTTGAATTTTAGGCAATGAGGTTAAGTGACTTGCCCAAGGTCACACAGCTAGGCAATTATTAAGTGTCTGAGGCAGGATTTGAACACAGGTACTCCTGATTCCAGGACCAGTGCTCTATCCACTGTGCAACCGAGCCACCCCCCTTATTCCTTTTAATGAGATCTATTTTTAGAATTTTTTTTTGTCTGAGATAAGGACTGTTACCACTGCTTTTTTTCACTTGAGCTGAAGCATATGTCCTCCTACAGCCTTTTATCTGTACCCTGAATGTATCTCTTTGCTTCAAATGTGTTTCTTTTAAGCAGCATATTGTAGGATTCTGATTTTTCAATTCACTCTGCTATCCACTTCTGTTTTATGGAGAGTATATCCCATTCACATACAGAGTAATAATGAATAACTTTTTTATCACCTTTCATTGGAATTTTTTCCCTCCTTTTACCTTAAACCTCCTCCCTTTAGTTTTACTTCTGAATACCTACTTCATCAATGTGTCCCCTCCTTCTATTCATCACCCAACCTTTTCTTTCTCTTTTCTGTTTCCCCTTTTCTTCCTTCCCTACCTTCTATCAGTCCCTTCTTCCCTCCCCCTTTCCCATCATTATATTTAAATGTGAGATAAATCTTTCTTTTTTTAATGGCTTTTGCAAGGCAATGGATTTAAGTGACTTGCCCAGGGTCAAATAGCTAGGTAATTATTAAGTGTCTGATATCAGATTTGAACTCAGGTCCTCTTCCCTCCATGACCTGTGTTCTATTCACTGTGCGACCCAGCTGCCCAGTGAGATAAATTTAAAAATTTAATTGAATTCATATGCTAGTCTTTCTTTGAGCTAATTCTAGTGAAAGAAAGATTCAGGTGTTCACACCTCATTCCTTCGTTTCCTCTATTGCAATAGGCCATTTAATCCTCTTCATATTATATAATTTACCCCATTTTACCTCTCACTTTCTCCTGATGTTTCCCAGTCACCTCCCCACCTTTTTAATATCTGAATTATTTTTAAATCATTCCATCAAAATCATGGGCATAACATGAATATTCATAGCTTTACTCTAAATATAGTCTCCTCTACGAGAATTATAATTCTCAAGAGCTAAAAGAATCTGCCTCCCAGGTTTGGAAGTAACCTGTTTAATCTTATTTGATAACAGTATTTTGCTTTTCCCCTCTTTGTCTATATGTATATCTCTTAAATCTCCTGTTTGAAGATCAAATTTTCTGTTCAGTCCTGGTCTTTTCATCAGGAAATTTTAAAAGTCACCTATGTCTTTAAATGTCTATCTTTTGCCCTAAAAAAGAAGGTTCAACTTTGCTGGATAGTTGATTCTTGGTTATAACCAAGCTCCTATATTCTCCATTCCTTTAGTTGATATAACCAGGTCCTGTGTAATTCTGACTATGGCTTGTTAGTATTTGGATTGCTTCTTTCTGACTGCTGGAAGGATTTCCTACATGATTTGATAATTCTGAAGTTTATCACAATATTCCTTGGTGCTTTCATTTCTGGAATCTCTTTCAGGAAGGCATATTTGAATTCTTTCAATTATTTTTGGCCTTCTGGTTCCATGATAATGATATCAAGGCAGTTCTCCTGAAGAATGGAGTTCAGGTCCTTTTTGGTTTTTTTTTGATCTGGGTTTTTAAGTACCCCTATGATTCTTTTATTTATTTTTTTTTAGTTTTTTATTTTTTTGCAAGGCAAATGGGGTTAAGTGGCTTGCCCAAGGCCACAAAGCGAGGTAATTATTAAGTGTCTGAGACCTGATTTGAACTCAGGTACTTCTGACTCCAGGGTTGGTGCTTTATCCGCTGCGCCACCTAGCCGCCCCTACCCCTATGATTCTTAAACTATCTATCCTGGATCTATTTCCCAAGTCAGTTGTTTTACCAATGGGATAGTTTACAATTTCTTCTATTTTTTTTTCATTTTCTAAAAAGTTTAACAGATTCTTGGTGTCTCTTGAAGTCATTAGCTTGCACTAGTCCCAAACTATTTTTCAAGGAGGAATTTTCGCCATTTAGCTTTTGCATCTCCTTTTCTATCTCATCAATTCTGGTTTTTTTTTTTTTAGGTTTTTTTGCAAGGCAAACGAGATTAAGTGGCTTGCCCAAGGCCACACAGCTAGGTAATTATTAAGTTTCTGAGACTGGATTTGGATTTGAACCCAGGTACTCCTGACTCCAGGGCCGGTGCTTTATCCACTGCACCACCTAGCCACCCCACATCATCAATTCTGTTTTAAAGCAGTTGTTATCTTTTTTCCATTTGCTAAATTGTGCTTTGAGTTAATTATTTTTTTTTGCATTTGTCCAAAGTTTTTTTTAAAGAATTTATTTTCTTCTGTCTTTTTTTAATTGTAAGATGTTAATTTTCTCTTGTATTTCTTTTCCCAATTTTTCCATTTGATTTTTTAACTCCTTTCTGATCTCTTCTTAGAATCCTTTCCTAGTTGATGACCAATTCATAGTCTCCTCTGAAGGTTCGCCTATAGCATCCCTTCTTTCCTTCATTTCTGAGCTAGTGTCCTTATCTCCAAGCAAACATTCAGTAGAAATACTTTATGTTGGCCTTTCTTCATTTTGGAATAGCTATTCCTGGGGCTTGTGTGGGGGGAGGGGCTAGTTAACAGACCTGCAATGTTGAGAACCCTAGAGATATTCCTTACTGGATTTAAGAACTCCAAGGGGCTACTCAGTGGAAGAACAAGTAAGAAATGCCTGAAGCTGGGGCGGCTAGGTGGTGCAGTGGATAAAGCACCGGCCCTGAAGTCAGGAGTACCTGGGTTCAAATCTGGTCTCAGACACTTAATAATTACCTAACTGTGTGGCCTTGGGCAAGCCACTTTACCCTGTTTGCCTTGGAAAAACCTAAAAAAAAAAAAAAAGAAAAGAAATGCCTGAAGCTTTCTCGGGATTGCCTGTGTTCAGCTACCCATTCCCTATGCCTAAGGATTGTCCTTACTGCAACCTAGATGCTGGGGTAGTCATCATAGCTGGAAATGCCAGAGAAAAGCAATGCCCAGACCTGGGCCATTGAGAAAGATGAGACTGGGACTGTTTCTTTGTTTGTACTGGCAAATTATCTGGCCCTTACACAAGGAATGCCACACATTCCTTTGGAAATGCTAGGGGCTCATGGTTCAGGCTGTCCAAACCAACCAAAGTAGTCAAATTGATGTTTTGGGCAACTGTGCTGGACCTCTCTCAATCTGCATATGGGAGCTTTCCTTGTATGCCAACCATCCACACCACAAAGACTTTTGCTCCCATCAAGGAAGTTCTCATGTTAGTCCCCAACTCACCCTGTAGCCCCTGTGCTGTGACAGTCCAGGGGAGAGAAGTCCAAGGGAGATGGATATGTGAGTGAAGAGAAGTAGTTTCACGTGAAGGAGAAGATTTGATAAATATGTTGGATGAATTTGATAAATGTTTATGAGGAGAATAAGGAGTCAAAGGAGAAATAACATCAATATTGTGAACCAAGGCCACAAGAAATTTGTGTTCTTCACTGATAGAGAAAGATTGAAAGGGGGATTAAGACAGGAGAGAGATAATGGGGAAAGAAATAATGATTTCTATTTTAGAAATTTTGATCCAGATGTTTAAGCATCTTTAAGTATGGCAATTGAAGAAATGGGCCTAGAGGTGGAAATTAAATTCATGAGAGATAATGAATAATCAAAAGAAAGAATGCAGATAATTAAACGAATAAAGCTGAGAGTAGAAGCTTGGAGCAAATCCATAGTTGACATGATATTGATGACTAAGAAAAGGAAATTGGAAGAGAAATGTCAAATGAAAGAAGAAATAAGAAAAAGTCACAAAAAAGAGATGAAAGGTTTTTGAGTCAGAGTATGTGGTCAATAGTAATAAAGGTTGGAGAAATTTAGCACCAGTGCAAAATCCTTCCAAGAAGGAACACTATTAATAATTTGAAAAATATTTGGAAGAGAATCATCTGATTGTGTAATCTGGCAAGGCTAAACCTCCTTCATTTGCATTTTTTCATTAATTCTTGATCATGTGTTCCTATATATGAAGTTGCTTACTATTTGTGTAGTTCAGTAAAGTAATTTTTTTAGAAGTTTGATTAGTATTCCATTGATTAAATAATATAATTCAGGTAGAATTTTCATTTTTAATATATTAGCTTTACCTAAACAGGAGCAATTGACCTTTGCTCTATTATGTATATCTGACTTTATTTGTATTTTATATTTATTTTAATATACTTTAATATAGTTTAGTTTCTGAGTCTGCCTTGGCAGGAAGACCCCCCAAAATTTCATACTGACCATTGTTCCTTACAATGGTATTTCTCTTCTATTCCTTGTTGCTTTGTCTTCCTCATAACATATATATGTATATATATACATATATATATATATAAATTCAAATGTTTTGTGATTAACAAATTTTGTAAATTAGCATCTTTTGCTAATTGTTTCAAATAGGATTTTAGATGATTTTCTAGGGTTCTCTAAGGATACCATCTGCAAAGTGTGAGGATTTGGTTTCTTCATTATTGATTTTTCTTAAATTTCTTTTTCTTCTCTTATTGACTAAATGGATATTTCTAATACAATGTTGAATATTAGTGGTGATAACAGACATACATGTTCCACACCAGCTCTTATTGGGAATGCTTTTAGCTTTTCTCCATTACATATATTGTCTCTTGATACTTTGAGATAAATACTACTTATTATTTTAACGAACACTCCATTTATTTCCATGTTCTCTTGTGTTTTCAGGAGGAATGGATGCAGCATTGTGTCAAAAGTCTTTTCTGGTCATGGAAACCTCTTCTTAGGGAGTTCATTTCTTTTTTATAAGTTAGATTGTTTAAGCATTTAATTTCCTTTTCTTTTAACCTGGACAATTTATATTTTGAGTATTCATCCATTTCATCTAGATAGTCAAATTTATTGGCATATATTTGGGCAAAATAACTCTGAATTATTTAATTTCTTCCTAAATGGTAGTGAATTCTACTTTTTAATTTTTGATACTCATAATTTTGTTTTCCTCTTTCTTTTTGTCAAATTAAACAAAAGGCTTTTGTTTTTATTTTTTTTCATAAAATGAACTCTGGGTTTTATTTTTTCATCCAATGCCTTCCTTATTTTCAATTTTTAAATTTCTCATTTTGTTTTCAGAATTTTCACTTTGGTATTTAATTGAGGATTTTAAATTTTTCTTCCTCTAACTTTTTTATTTGATGCCCAATTCATTGATATCTTTATTTTATTCATATAAACATTTAGAGATGTAAAGTTTCCCCTCAAAACTACCTTGACTACATCCCATAAATTTTGGTATGATGTATATTTGTTATTATTTTCTTGCATAAAATTATTGCTTATTTCTATGATATGCTGTTTGATACATTTATTACTTAAAATTAAGTTATTTAGTTTTCAACTAATATTTGATTTACCTTTCCATGACCCTTTTATGCATACAATTTTTATTGCATCATGATCTGAGAAATATGCCTTTATTATTTCTGCATTGATCATAAGGTTTTTATAACCTAGTACATGGTCAATTTTGTTAGAGGTGCCAAATGCTACACAGAAGAGGTATGTTCTTTTGTAATACATATTAAATTTTTTTCAGAGGTCTATCATATCTAAGATATTTATGACTTTGATCACCTTTAACTTCCTACTTGATAATTTTGTGGTTAGATTTATATAGTACTAAGAGAGTTGAAGTTCTCCATTATTAAAGAATTATTGTCTATGTCTCCTTGTAATTCACTTAGTTTTTGCTCTAGGAATTTGGATGCTATACCACTAGGTGCATACATGATTAATCATGATATAGCTTCATTACCTACAATGCCTTTTAAGAAGATCTAGTTTCCATCTTAATTCCTTTTAAATGAGATTTATTTCTGATTTTGCTTTATCTGAGATGAGGTTTGCTACTCCTTATATTTGTTTTTTATACTTCAGTTGAAGCATAACATATTTGTTCCATCCTTTGACTTTCACTCTGTGTGTATCTCCCTGCTTCAAGTGTGTTTCTTATAAACAACAGATAGTAGGATTCTGGTTTGTAATTCATGCTGCTATCTGCTTTTATTTTATGAGACAGTTCATCCCATTCATATTTACAGTTCAGATGACTAATTCTGTATTTTCCTCCATGTTATCTTTCTTATACTTTTTTCTTTCCTTTCCTCTTATTCCACCTCACCAAAGTTTAACTCTCTTTCCCCTTTAATTTTTCTTCTAAAATTTAATTTTCAGTTTGTTTTCCCTTTTATCTTCATCTTCCCTATTTTTCAGTCCCTTCTTCCCTTTACTTTCCCTCCCTCCACTATTTCCTCCCTGCAGAGTAGTATAGATTTTAAACCCAAGTGAGAATGTATCTTATATCCTCTCTGGACAAAAATTTACTCAGTATTCATACCATCCCTTCTTTCCCTTTATAATTATAGGTCTTTTACTTCTTCAGCTGGTGTTATTTATCAATCAAGTACAAATTCTTTTAGGTTTTTTTGGAAGGCAATCAGGTTAAATAGCTTCCCCAAGGCCACACAGCTAGGTAATTTTTAAGTATTTGAGGTCAAATTTGAACTCAGGTACTCCAGAATTCAGGGCCAGTGCTCTATCCACTGTGCCACTTAGCTGCCCTCAATTAAGTACAATTAAGCAGGTACCATCCAGCACAGCTTGATTGATTGTTTGATAAGCACAAAGTGCTATCAAAGTACAATCAGAGATTGACTGATTTATTTGAAAATCAGCACTGTTGGGGGCAGAGCCAAGATGGTGACAGGAGAAGAGCCTCTCTTAGGTGCTCTCTATATGTAATATTTCAAAACACATAAAATAATGACTCTAAATAAATTTTTGAGAGGCTAAACCAAAGAGTGATGCAGTAAGGCAGTTCTCAGCCCAAGTTAACTTCGAAAATATTGTAAAGGCTACACTCCATGGGGTTAGAGGGGAAGCCCACCAGAGTGAAGGAACTTCAGCCTCCAGGAGGAAGCACCAGAGCACCTGGGAGCCCTGGCTCACTGCAGCAGCTACACCCCTGTGAGCACCAGGCACAACTTGAACGATCAGCAGGGGAACCTCTGCTAGTGCGAGAATGTGAAGTCCAGCCCTCAGGGAGCTCAGTGAGCAGCATGGCTGTGGCAGCCCAGATCCAGGTACCAAAAAACAGGTTGAGCCAGTAAGCAGGAGCCCCCAGGCAACTGAGTCTTGAGTGCTCAGCCTACCTAAGCTAGGGGAGTAGAAAGAAACTTCTGAGGTCTGTCCTGTGTACCTGGAACAGGACTGTGGGGCTCTGACCACATTCAAATCATGATGGCAGTCATGGTCCCCCATAGAACAGCCACCCCATACCTCAGGCCAGACTGATTCTAAGAGATATAGATGAGGAGGGACATCCCACAGAGGTGTGCTTGTGATCATTCACATACCAGGAGGGAAGACAGAGTCTCACACAATGAAATCTTTGTGTGTGGGGGGGTCCCAGTAATACTAAAAGCTCAGGAAGCACCCCAGACCAGGCACAGGCTGGGGAAATGAGTAAACAGAGAAAAAAGAGGAACACCATCGAGAAATACATTGTCTATGATCCCAAAAAGTATGAAATTATTCAATCTGAATTTGAGGAAGTACAAACTTCTGCATCTAAGGATTCCAAGAAAAGCAGAAATTGGGCTCAGGCTATTACAGAGCTCAAAAAAGATTTTGAAAAGTCAAGTGAGGGAGATAGAAGAAAAATTGGGAAGAAAATGAGAGACATACAGGAAAAACACGAAAAATAAGTCAGTAGTTTAGTCAAGGAGATCCAAAAAAAAAAATGCTGAAGATAATAACATGTTAAAAACTAGCATAGGTCAAATGGATGAAACAATTCAAAAAGTTATTGAGGAGAAGAATGCTTTAAAAAGCATAACTGGCCAGATGGAAAAAGAAATAAGAAAGCTCTGAGGAAAACAAATCCTTAGGAATATAATGACTTTATGAGAAGTCAAGATACAATACTTCAAAACCAAAAGAATGAAAAATTAGAAGAAAATGTGAAACATCTCATTGAAAAAAACAACTGATCTGGAAAACAGATTCAGGAAAGATAACTGAAAAATTATTGGAATTTCTGAAAGTTATGATCAGGAAAAGAGCCTTGACATCATTTTTAAAGAATTCCTACAGGGAAATTGCTCAGGTTTTCTAGAAGCAGAGGGCAAAATGGAAATTGAGAGAATCCAAAATAAAAAAAAAACAACCACCAGGAATATTATAGCTAAGTTACAGAAATCCCAAGTCAAAGAGAAAATATTACAAGCAGCCAGAAGGACATAATTCAAGTATTATTGTGCTACAGTCAAGATCACACAAGACTTAGCAGCAATTACATTAAGGGTTCGTATGGCTTGGAATATAATATTTCAGAAGGAAAAAGAGCTCAGGGTGCAAGAGAGAATCAACTACCCAACAAAACTGAACATCCTCTTCCAGAGAAAAAGATGGATTTACAATGAACCAGGGGAATTTCAAATGTTTCTGTTAAAAAGGCCAGAGTTGAAGTGAAAGTTTGATCTTCAAATACAGGACTCAGGTGTAGCATAGAGAGTAAAGGAGAAAGGTAAAATATGAGAGACTTAATGATGATGAACTGCATGTATTCCTGCACAGAAAAAATGATACTGATAATACTCATAAGAAAGTTCTCATTCAATAGATCAGGTAGAAATAGCTTTTATAGATGAAGCACAGGAGAGAGCTGAATTTGAAGATATATTGTAAAAATGAGGTCAATGGCTGGGAAATACCCTTGGAGTAAAAGAAAGGAGAGGTAGAATAGGCTAAGATATTTAATATAATAAAATTATTTTTATTACAATGAACTATTACAATGATATGGAAGGGAGGAAGGCAATGGGAAACGAGGGAACCTTTGCTCTCATCAGAGGTGGATGGGAGAGGAAACAACATATATACTCAATGAGGTATAGACATCTAGAGTAAGAAGGAGAGAAATGGGACGGGGAGAGGGGAAATGTGAATGATGGAGCATAGGGTGGACCCTGGTAGAGTGGTCAGATATAACACATTTTCTTTTTTACTTCTTGCAAGGGGCTGCCATTGGATGGCCTGTCCGGGACCACCAGGCTGGGTGGTTGCTGGGCCTTAGGGGTGGAAGTTGGGCTTTGGATTTCTTTGTCCCAGGGCCGGTGATCAGTCTGATGTGGTGCTCAGCTACCCTACAGCACATTTAAGAAGAGAGACAGAGTGAAAGGAGAGAGAAAATATATTATATGGTAGTGGGGAAGTATAAATGGAGGGCATTGCAATCAGCATTGGCAACAGTGGAAAAAATATGGAAGTAGCTTTTGTGAGGGATTTATCATAAAGAATGTGATCCACACTTTGACAGAGCTGGTGGTGTTGCAACACAGAATGAAGCACATTTATTATCATTATTATCATCATTATTATTAATTATTAATATTTGGGGGGGTTGCAGGGCAAATGAGGTTGGGTGGCTTGCCTAGGGCTTCACAGCTAGGTGATTGTTGGGTGTCTGGGCCAGGATTTGAACTCAGGTCCTCCTGGGTCAGGGGCTGGTGCTCTGTCCACTGCACCACCTAGCTGCCCTAATATTATCATTATTATTATTATTGTTTTATTTTTCATTTTTTGGTTGTTGCAGGGCAATGGGGTTGGAGTGGCTTGCCCAGGGTCACACATCTGGGAGATTTTGGGGTGTCTGGGGCTGGATTTGACCTCTGTGCTCCTGACCCCAGGGCCAGTGCTCCATCCACTGAGCCACCTAACTGCCCCTATTATTATTATATTTTAATTTCAATTATTTTCTTTACTTTATTGCTCATGAGGGTCTATATTTTTGGGGAGGAGGGGTATTATATTTACTCTTAGACAAGAATATTTTAGTAATGTATGAAAGAACATCATTTGTACAAAAATAAAAAATAAATAAACAAATAAAGAGAAAAAAAAAGAAAGAAAATGAGCATTACCTCAAAGTCACTAAGTCATTTTTGTCCCATCCTTTCTTTCATTATAATCCAATCCACATCAAATTATAATTATCTCTTTTTCAAGTATACTCAAAGGACACACAATCTTCATGAGTATCATCCAAGCCAAATCATTTCATGAACCATGGTTATACCCCTCCCCCCAAGCCTACTTTCTCCAACACTCCTCTCTAGCACAGAAGGATATTTAACCCCTTGTTAAGAAAAGTATGGATTGCCTTACCCATGATTTGATTAACTGTAGAGTTGCAAAGTGCTCTTCCCTTGGTGTATACATGTTTCAAATTGAAATTACTTCATTGTGTATGTTACTTTTTAGAAGGATGCAGTTTCCTTCCTTATCCTTTTTAAGGAGATCTATTTTTGCTATTGCTTTGTCTGGGATATGGATTGCTACTCCTGTTTTTTTTTTCACTTCAGCTGTAGCATGATATATTCTTCTCCATTCTTTTACCTTTACACTGTGTATATCTTTCTGCTTCAAATATGTTTATTATAGACAGCATAATGCATGATTCTGACTTTTAATCCACTCCTCCTATCTGCTTCTATTTCATGGGAGAATTCATTCCATTCACATTCATAGTTATAATGACTAATTCTTACCCTCTTTGCTATCCCCCCTCTGTTAGAACATTTTCCACCCTCCTTTCACTTTTTAACACCTCACCAGTGTTTTACTTTCGGATACCACCTCCTGCAGACTGTTCCCCATATATCAACCACCCTCACATTCTTTTTTCTATCCTTCTTCCTTTTTCCTTCCCTCCCTTCTACTAGTCCCTTCTTTTTTTCTTCACCTTTACCCTCCTAATATTTGAAGTGTAAGATAAAATAATGAGAATAAGATTCAAGAAGTTCTCAGCTACCTCCTTTCTCCCTCTGCTGCACTAGGTCCTTTGAGCCTCCTCATGTGATGTATTTTCCCCAATCTGACTTTCCTTTCTTTAGTCTCATTATAGCCCCTCCTTTTCCATTGTCTTAATATTTTTTTAAATCAATCCATCAAAATCAACTCATGTATCATAATTTCAACCTAAGTACATTCATTCTAATATTTATGTTTCTCAAGAGTTTGGAGAATTTTTCTCCCAGGTAGGGATGTGACCAGTTAATCTCATTGAATAGCAGTCTTTTTTCTTTTCCTTGGTTACATTTTCTTGTATGTCTTGAGTCTCCTATTTGAAGGTCAACTTTTCTGTTCAGCTCTGTTCATTTCATCTGTAAAGTTTGAAAGTCATTTATTTTGTTAAATGTTCATCTTTTCTCCTGAAAGAATAATGCTCAATTTGTCTGGGTAGTGGTTTTTTGTTATAATCCAGACACCCTTGAACTTCAAAATATCTTATTCCAGACACTTCAATCCTTTAATCTTGATGCAGCCAGGTCCTGTGTAAGCCTGACTGTGACTCCACCATGCTTGAATTACTTTCTGGCCACTTAAAGGATTTTTCCTTGATCTGATAATTCTGAAGTTTGACTACAATATTCCTTGGTGTTTTCATTTTGGTGTCCCTTTCAGGAGGTGGCCAGTGAATTCCTTCAATGATAATTTTGCCCTCTGGTTCCAGAATATCAGGAATGTTCTTCTGGATGATTTTCTGAAGAATGGAATCCAGGTCTTTTTTTTTTGATCATGTACTTCAGTGTAAATTTTCTCCCCTGGATCCATTTTTTTTTTCAGGCCAGTTATTCTGCCAGTGAGGCATTTTAAATATTTTTCTATTTTTTTCATTTTTTAAAAATTTTCTTTAACAGATTCTTGGCATCTCATGAAATCATTAATTTCTGTTAGTTCTATTTTATTTAACAGCAAGGTAGTTTCTTAATTTAACTTTTCCATCTCCTTTTCCATTTGATCAATTTTGTTTTTAAAAGAGTTGTTATCTTTTGTCCAATTACCCAATTGAATTTTTAAAAGATTTTTCTTCTGTCACTATTTGTTGCATGATGCTTTCATTTATTTTCCCAATTTTTTCCACTGCTTCTGCTCTCCTTTACTGAGCTTCTGTTTTGTCCATCCTTATCTCTGAGGTACCTTTCAATGAAACCTGATTTTCTCTGACTTTGGTTCATTTTGAGTGTTCCCTCCCCAAGGTTCTTATTTTGGTGAAGAGGCTTGATTGCAT
This sequence comes from Macrotis lagotis, assembly GCF_037893015.1. NCBI lineage: Eukaryota > Metazoa > Chordata > Mammalia > Peramelemorphia > Peramelidae > Macrotis > Macrotis lagotis. The sequence goes on along the minus strand of NC_133658.1, from coordinate 471,708,116 downwards.
ACCTTCAGTGCTGAGAGCCCTAGAGGTGCTGGTTGCCCTGGGCTGTTGATGTCAGGTACTCCTAGGGGATGCTCAGTATGATAAGCTAAGGCTGAGGCTTTCACTCCTGGCTCCATCTGTGCTGAGGATATTAGCTATCCACTCCATTCAGTGGAAGTAAATGGGGCTATCTCTGTGTTTTCCATTGGCAGTCCAGGTACCGGGATAGTTGGAACAGTCTGCAAAGTCAGAGGGTTTCAGTGCATGGGAAGTCAGTAACTCACTTCTTAACTGGAAGAGGTAGGAATACATGGAACTATGTCAGAGCTTTTTCACAGGAATTCCAGGAGCTCTCTTTCTGGAACAGTGCTGGGGAGGTCAGTCATCCTGGCCTCATAAGGGAACTTCATCAGGCTGTTTATACCAGGATATCAGTCCCTCTTCACAGCTAGAAAAATCAATCTTACTGTCAGGGTTGGGCCTTCTGTGCTGGTTGAATGTAGGTCCTGCATAACTATGCTGGAGCTTTTCCTTTTTTGTTCTTTTAGTTTTTGCAAGGCAAATGGGGTTAAGTGCTTTGCCCAAGGCCACACAGCTAGGTAACTATTAAGTATTTGAAGCCTAGGACTTTCTTAACATAGTGAAGTCACCCAACTCCAAGGTCTCCAATCTGACAACTGAAGATCTCAGATTAGTTCCCCTTCTTACCTTGCCATTCCTGAACTGGATCTCTGCTCTCTGCCCTGGGCACCCTCACAGTCCCTACCCCTTTACATGCCCCCCAAACAGACCACTCTGTTCTTTGGTGCACTCTGTCACTCCAAAATCTATTAAGAGGCTTCATTATTTTTAATTCTGAAGGAAACTCAGGAACACTAGCCAGAAACCCTGGTTCCTCTCTGCTATCTTGACTAACTGTACTACTTTGTAAAGAGTTGTATACAACCCCCCCAATGGATTATTTTTTTTCCTTTTGCAATTGGCCAATTCTAATATTTAAATAATTATTTCCTTTTCTCAAGTTGTTGATTCTTTTTTTCCCATAATCTCTTGAATCCCTCCCATTTCTCATCCCCCCCCCCCACTTTTTTCATGAATTTTAATTTCTGTTTTCAGCAAGACCTCAAGAAGTCCATGAATCTGCTCAGGTCTTGAAACAAGTTTGTTTTTTATTGAGGTTTTGCCCATCAGTGTTTTGATAATGTTGTACTTTTCTGAGTTTGTGTATTGATCTACACCAAAATAACTCTTTAAGGTTAGATTATTTTTTGTTATTATATTTTGCTCATCTTTTATAAACTTTTCTGTTCAGGTGTTGGTGTTTGTCTTCTGTATGGCGATGGAATTTACCACTAGTTTGCTGAGGTGGGACTTGCTGGTCCTTTGCTTGAATACTTCCTATCCTAGACGTTGCTCCTCTCTTACCTTCATGAGACAGACATTTCCTGACAATATTTCAAGTTTCTTGGGCACGAAAGTTGTTCCACTTTGTCTTTTTCCTGGTGGCAGACTTAAGGTGTTTTATTATTTATTCTCCCACATTGACTTCCAAATGTTCAGTCAAGTTATTTTTTTTCAAATTTCCAATATTTTCACTTTTTTATAATTTTTGTTGTCTAGCAAATTAGGGGCTCTAGAGGCAAAGACCATATTTCCTTTGAATTTAATACATAGTTTTGACTTTATTTTGTTTAAACTTCAGAATTTCATTTCAATCTATTAAAGCTTAAAAAGAAGCCTAATTTTTTTTGATGGATAGTACTCAACATTAAGTCATTAAGCTTAATGATATTTCAATTGTCTTTAATTTAGAACCTTAATACAGTGTCCAAATCTCAACTTGAATAATAAATAGGGGTTTAATTAAATTGAGGAATGACTCCTGATTTTTATTTGTTGTAATACTGGACATGATCCTGGGTGAGGTGTTTGAGGATTATCAGCTTATCAAGTGACACCTTAAATTTAGAATTTTTCTTTAGATCCAGAGAAAATGAATTTTTAAAAATATTATAAGAATAAAAAAATCTATAAAATGATACAAATATTTGATTGGATCCTTTCATTTTGATAGCCATAAAAAATAAGAGTTTACTCTAATTTATTCACCACTGCAATCTCAGGTGTGTTTGCCATAAAGGGAAGAAATAATAGCAGCTGAACATGATACAGAACTCTACCTCACAGCCCTTAGATTGCTTTTAGTACTTACTTCTATGTCCATTTATCATTCTTTAGAAAAGGACTTGAAGAAACAGAAAGACTTTGTGCTTTATCCTAATAACATTAGATAAAAGTCTTTGAAGCCAGGGCTTTTCCAAACTAATGTTATTATGCAAAGTGTGCCCTCTCTTCCAGCACATCAAAATTAAATGCCAAAATTGTCAATAAAAATATTTCAGATGATCTTTATTACAATGGTGGCATGGGGGGGAGTAGCCTTCAAGGTGCCCAAGACTCAAACATCCAAAGATCATGTCACTCAAAGTCACTTTTAGAATTAGAATGAGAAAGGGAAAGATAGCACCACATCTGAACTTTATTATCTATTTTAATAAATGAACATTTCCTTTACTGTATCCTGATCCTATGGTACAATATGACTTAACACAGAGTTGAGTCATGAATCAATCAGGATCTCATCGGTGAGTTCATCCTCAGTCATCTATCAATCATAGTTATGAATCTCATCTAAACCCCTTGAGGGAAGGAACTCTTTCAGTTTTATTTTTATTCTTACCACTTAGCTAAGTACCTGGCACATAGGAGGGACTTTAAATGGGATTTGTTAAGTCATCCCTTTTCTCTTTGTCTTTCAACTGGCTCCCTTGTATTCATTGTACAAGGTATACATTTCACCTCTGTGCACTACATTCTAAAGTCTTTCCTGATCTGTTTTCCTACTAGTGTCCCTCTCTCCCTCAGTTTCATGTGTTTACTTGTGTTATTATAAGGTTGCTGCATACCATATACAAATATATGTATGCATGTATGTATGTATTTTAACACATACATAAAAATCAATACAAGGTTGATAAATTCAATTGATATCTATATTCATATATTCTGTATATAATGTAAGCTTCAAGATATTATGGATTATTTCTTTATGTCTATTTGTAAATCCAGTACCTATGTCTGGTCTAAATTTAGATACATAGTTGAATCCTCTGAATGTATAGTTGTCATGTAAAAACAAGATGAAAAAAATCCCATTTCAAGATGTGAAATAGAATAATTGAATAGAGTAAAGGCAATAAAATAAGATACCTTAGTTAAGAATTAACAGATTCTTTTTCTTTCCTTTACCAGTAACCCCCCCAAATATATACTGCATATACATTTTATTTACAGCTTGTCTTCTTTTTGATGTTTTGCTTTTTCTTCAGTGAAAATAAAAATGAATCTCTCACCTGTTTTTCTAGGGTACCTTTTTGTTGTTTTAAATCCTAGAACTGTAAAAGCACTTCTTTTCTAAGTAAGTAATTTTATCTTAAGAAAACATGACTTCTGAAACTTGTATTGCATGTTGTCAAACCAATAACATGGTGTTTCTAACTGGTAAATCAATCTCATTTCTCTTAGGGCTAGTTTTGACTTGCCAGGTTTAAATAGGGGAAAGAAACTCATCAGTATTTGAAATACTGGCGATTTTTTGCCTCACTCTCAGGTGAAAAAGTAAATGAAGACAAAAACAAATAAAACAGAGAACAAAGAAAATTCTTCAAATTGATGGCTTAGAAATTAAAGTATTTTTTTTTTTGAGAAATTCACAGCTTATTCTAGAAATCTCTTTGGAATGCAACTGATATGGGTGGTAAATGTGGAAAAGAACATTTGAGTTGATGTGTTCTCTTACCCACTTTTATCTTCATTAAACCATACTCCATATGGTCTCAGATGGGCAGAAAAGTATATTTCTTCTAAGTAAGTTAAATTGAACTTTCACTAAGCACCAATTGTGACCATCAATGTAACTGAGTCTGAGAGACTATTTCTACTGCCCCATTATTCCATTAAATAGAAAAGTTACATTAATGTTTATCACCATTGAACAAGGGAATTCTTCAGGTTTCTAATATTCCAAATTTATTGGACAATTAATGACAAGTTGTAATTTTTTTTCTGATGAATCCATTGTCTAATTGAAATAGGTATTCTTTCAATATGTATAGATCACAACCCAGACATTCCTTCTTATGCTGCATGATTCTTGTCCAAGTCTTTCTTGATATCCTCTCCATAGGATTTGTGCAAAGCATGAAATGTAACTCTATATGGACATCAGCAGAGCTTATAATTTAGTAGAGCAAGTGTTTGTTTTGGAATACAGGAGTTTTGAGTTTTAATGATGACTCTTCTAGAATCTAGGAAAATGACTGGCTTCTGTGTGCTCTTATATCATATGTAGAAACATTAAAATTTCTAGGTGGAGGTCTCCATCCCGGGAGTTGGATAAGTCACAGCCTATCCATACATTCTTGACAACTACAACTTCATACCTTTTTTTCCTCCTAAATTCATGTGGAGGACATGCTAACATCCTTCCTCATGGTATTGTAAGATGAAGCAATGGTGTTTCTCATCCTTGATGCATGAATGCCTCACCTTCATTTCTTGTAATGTATGACATCTTTAGGTTTTTGTTTTGTTTTGTTTTAAATTTATACATTTATTTTCAACCACATGTTTCTGTTTCCAAGTTACAAAATTTCTCTCCACTCTCCCTTCTCACCTCCCTCCCCTCAGCAGTGAAAAGTCAGGTTAGCATTTTGCATACATATTTTGTTAAACAGTTTACAAATTAGTAAATTTTGGCATGAGGATTTAGACTTCAGGGAAAGAGACCCATAAGAGATAAGTTTATAAAATTACCATCAGATTCAGAAAGGTTGGTTTTTGTTCTATATCTTTAGTTTAGTTTTGTTTTTCTTCCTCTGGTTGGGGATAATATAGTCCACAACCAGTCAAATATAGTTGTCCTAGCTCTCTGGACTGCAGAGATGAGCTGCTTCCATCAAGGTTGTTCTTCACATAATGTTGTTGTTTACATTGTTCTCTTGGTTCTACTCCCTTTGCTCGGCATCAGATTCTGTAAGTCATTCCATGCTTCTCTAGAGTCCAATAATTTATGTTTTCTTATAGAACAATAGTATCACATGGTTTTCATGTAACATAACTTGTTTAGCTATTCCCCAATTGATGGGTATCCCCTCAATTTCTGATTCTTTGCCACTACAAAAAAAGAGCTGCTATGAAACTTTTGGAATATGTAGGACTCATCTCAGTTTTAATAATTTCTTCTGGATATAGAGCTAGAATTAGAATTGCTGGGTCAAAGGGTATGAGCAACTTTATTGCTCTTTGGGCATAGTTCCATAATTCTTTCCAGAAAGGTTGCTTCCATTCATACCTCCACCAGCAATGCATCAATGTCCCAGTCCTCCTACAACTTCTCCAACATTGATCATCTTGGCTAATCTAATAGTGTGAAATGATACCTCATTGGTGTTTTGATTTGCATCTCTCTAATCAATAGTGATTTGTAGCATTTTTTCTCATGAATATATATAGCTTTAATTTCTTCATTTTAAAACTGTTTATATCCTTTGAATATTTATCAATGGTCTTGACTTGTGACATCTTTAAGTTTCAATAGTATGACTTTCATGCAAGTCATCATCAATAATATATTGTGAGGCAGTTAGGTGGCACAGTTGATGGAGCACTAGCCCTAGAGTCAGGAGTTCCTGAGTTTAAATCTGGCCTGAGAAACTTAATGATTTCCTATCTGTGTGACCTTGGGCAAGTCACTTAGCCCCATTGCCCTAAAATAAAATAAAACAAAATAATATATTGTATTCTTTATCTGTTCATTGAGGGTGACTACAATTTCCATTCATTTTACTTTGCAGAGACTATTTTACATAATTCCAATGTTCCTTTCAAGTCTTACAAAATTTAACTTATTTCAATACTTTGTTCAGAAATCATTTTTTTTATTGTAATTTTATTTTTTCCAGGTTTGTGCAGTTAGATTTCAACATTCATCCATATGTAAGTTTATGAGTTCCAGGTTTTTCTACCTCCCTCCCTTCCTTCTTCCCTCCCCATGAAAGCTAATAATCTGCTAAAATTTGTTCAATCATGTTTAATATTTCCATTTTAGTCATGTTGTGAAAAATGAATTAGAGCTAAGGGGAAAACATGAGAAAAAAAAATTAAAGAAGTTTTTTTTTTTTTTAAAGTGAGCAGAGTATGATTTGCTCTGAATTCAGACTTCCATAATTTTGTTTTATTTGGGTTTTGTTCTATTTTCTAGTTTTCTGTATGTGAATGGCACTTCTCATTACAGGTCCTTCAGTGCTGTCTACAATCACTGATCTTTTGAGAGGAGCTTTGTCTATCTTAGTTGATCCAACTTATAATGTTACTGCTTGTGTGTCCAATGTACAACACTACCCATCAGTTCACGCAAATCTTTCCAGGATTTTCTAACTTCCAATCACCCAAGAGTTTTATATAAAAAGACCAATCCATAACATTCTTATATCATAATTGGTTCAATCACTCCCCAATTGATGGAAATTACCTCAATTTCCAAATCTTTGTCACTAAAAGTAGCCGGTATAAATATATTTTTGCAGATACGCATCTTTTCCCATTTTAAAAATTCTCTTTGGTATATAGACCTTATACTAGACCTAAACGTATGTACAGTTCTATTGCTCTTTGGAGATAGTGTGAAATAGCTCTTCAAAATGGTTGGAATATTTCTAAACTCAACCAATAATGCACTAGAGTCTTAGTTTTCATACATCTTCTCCAACCTTGATCATTTTCCTTTTTTTATCTTAGACAACATAATAGATATGAGATAGTACCTCAGAGTTGTTTTAATTTTCATTTCTCTCATCAATAATAATTCCTGAGCTTTTAAAAATATGATTATAAATATCTTTAATTTCTTCATCTGAAAACTACCTGCTCATATGTTTGACCAGTTATCAGTTGATGAATGAGTTGTATTCTTATAAATTTGGATCAGTTCTCTACATATTTTACATATTAGACCTTTCTCAGAAACACTAGTTGTAAATAATGCTTCAAAGATTTCTGCATTTCTTCTAATTCTGGCTGTGTTGGTTGCATTTGTCTAATAACATTTTATTTTGATGTAGGTAAAATGATCTGTTTTGCAATTTATAAAGTACTTCATCTCTTAGTTGATCTTAAACTTCTCTCCAAGGTCCTTTTTTATTCTGTTAATTGACCTGTGGTCTTACCCTTTATTTCTAAACTCTACTAATTTTGACCTTATTTTGGTATAGGGTGTGAGATGTGGCTCTATGCTAAGTAATGGCAATAATACTTTTTGATTTTCCTTTTGTAAAATAGTGAGTTCTTAATCCAGAAGAATTTATCAAACAGTAAATCACTGTAGTCATTTGTTACTATTTATTTTATTTCTAATTGATTCCATTGATCCCCTTCTCTATTTCCTTGTCAATATCATAAAGCATTGATGACTGCCACTTTGTAGTTTTAGATCTTGTATGGCTAAGCTACATTCTTTTGCATTTTTAAATTAACTCTCTCTCTCTCTCTCTCTCTCTCTCTCTATATATATATATATATATATGTGTGTGTGTGTGTGTGTGTGTGTGTGTGTGTGTGTGTGTATACTTGACCTTTTATTGCTCCAGATGTATTTTTTTTACATTTTTTTCTTAACACTGTAAAATAGATTTTTGATACTTAGATTGGGATGACACTGAATATATTATTAAATTTAGGTAGAATTTTCATTTTTCTTATATTAGGTTGATCATACCTTCACCAATTGACATTATTTCCTAATTATTTATATCTGATTATATTTATGTGAAAAGTATTTTGCAATTGAGTTCATTCAGTGTCTGAGTTTGTCTGGTTAGATTCCCAAGTAGTTTATGTTGTCTACAGTTACTTTCAATAGAATATCTCCTTCAATTTTTTGCTATTGAATTTTGTAGATATTATATATATGTATGTATGTGTGTGTGTATATATATATATATATATATATATATACTGATGATGATTTATGTAGGTATTTTTTATATCCTGTTACTTTGCTAAATTTTTGTTTCAACTAGTTTATTACTTGATTTTTTAGGGTTCTCTAAGTGTACCACTAACCACTATATCATCTGCAAGGGGTAAAATATTTACTTATTCATTGCATTGTAATGCCTTCAATTTATATTTTCTTTTCCTATTGCTAAAGCTTATATTTCTAGGACAATGTTGAATGGTAAGTTTTGATAATGGACATCCTTGTTTATTTGAAATGTGACTAGTTTAGATTCTTTATAGTTAATGTGTGCTGATGGTTTAGATATATACTGCTGATTATTATAAGAAAACCTGTATTTATTCCTTTACTTTCTAGTGGTTATAATGATAATGGATCTTATATTTTGTAAAAGGATCTTTCAGCATCTATTGAGATTATCATAAGATTTCTGTTAATTTTGTTTTTTATATGGTCAGTTATGCTTTTTCCCTAATATTGAATTATCTCTGCCAACCTGGTATATATTCTACCTGATCATGCTTTGTTATCCTAGTAATAACTTGTTATAATTTCTTTGATAATTTTTGAATTTACCTCAATGTTTTTAGGGAGATTGGTCTAAAATTTTCTTTGTTTTAGCTCTTCCTGGATTAAATATCAGTACCATTTTGAAGCAATAAAAGAAAACTGGCAGTACTCTTATTTTTTGCAAATGGTTGATATGGAATTGGAATTGTTATTTATGTTTGGAAGAATTCATTTGTAAATCCATTTCACCCTGTATATTTATTATCAGGAAGCTTATTAACATCATGTGCAATTTCTTTTTTAGAAATGAGGTTATATAAGAATTATTTTCTCTTCTGTTAATATGGGCAATTTTGTGTTGTTTGTGTGAGAATTAACCAACTGGAAAAGGTAACACAAAAGCTTACTGAAGAGAGTAAAAACCTAAAAATTGGAACTGGATAAATAAAAACTATGAGACACCAAGATTCCATCAAATAAAAGTGGAAGGGTGAAAAAACATTGAAGAAAACATTAAGTACTTTTTAAGAAAACAAAAAACTCGGAAAATAGATCCAGGAGAGATACTTTATAAATGATTTTCCTACAAGAAAACCTAGATTAAATAAAAGCCTGGAAAATATATTTCAAGAAATTATCATGGAAAACTGCCCTTATATATTAGGTCAAGAGGACATAATAACCCTTGAAAGAATACAAATAATAACTCTGGAATGAGTTTCCAGAATAAAATCTCCAAGGACTATATCATAGTCAAATTCCAGTATTTTCAAATAAAGGAGAAAATATTGCAAACAGCCAAAAAGGAAACAATTTAAATACAAAGGAAACACAATTCCACCTTCTTCATAGAGCGCAAGACTTTTTTGGGATGAGGATACCCTATGTTGAGTGGTACTGTACCAGTGCCTGTACCTTGCAATCTATTTTTAAGTTCTTATGAGAGACTTTCTCGATGTCCCCATACTTAGCGTATTTAGAGGCTCTCTATATAATTAAATCAGAAGTAACTTTACATTACTAATTACTTAGAAATTTGTAGTACAATAAGGGTAGAGGAGGGACGTACTTAGAAAGGTTAGACATAAAAACGATTAGGAAAAGATATTACTTAAATCCATATTTTAGTTAATGAGGATTTTTGATCCATGCTTAGGGTGCTAAAGGGACAGTGGAAGAGAGTGCGCCTGATACTTTGATTGAGGAGGACTGTAGGGCTATGGTTGGAGTACTATAAGAGATGGAGGGAAGGAGTATATTGAAAGGGACTAGGCATGAAAATATCATGAAGAGATTTTACCTTGCTTGACACTTTGGTTTCAATTGCAAGGGAATGTGCTTGGTTGTTGAGTGTAAATGATTCATGAAATAATTTGGTTTTGCATGATGCTTGGGCTCATGAGGATTGTGTACCCATGGACAGTAATTGAAAAGGGGGTAGAGTTTAAAATTATTGTAATATGACATGATTCCTGACTCTTGAAAAGGATATTTCTAATATGACAGAAGAGGGGAGGGTACTTAGGACTATGAGGCGATGCTGCTTATAAATCAAGCAAGTCATCAATCAACCACTGACAAAAGTACTATCAGGTCATATAAAAGGAAAAAAAAAATATATATATATATATGAAGTGTTTGTAAGACCAAGACAATAAAGCAATGTAAAAGACAAAAAGAAAGATTATGCTCAGAGAAGTTCAGGAATTAGAGGATAAATAATACCAGGTGAAAAGACACAGAAACCTATCATAATAGAGAAAAGGAATGTGGTATATGAACACTGAGTAAATCCTATTAAAAAAATTGGCCCAGAGAAGGAATAACATGCATTTTCAATTGGGTTTAAAAATCTATCCTACTGTACTTCCTGGGAATAACTAAAATGGTTGCATGAAGCTAAACAGCTCCTGGAATCTTTCCCTACCAAAGATCTATGAAGCCTCTACTCTGATATTCACACTACATATCCCATTAAGAAAAAGAGAATATTCCAAGATGTTTTCAACTGTAGACATCATGGATTATCTTCAGTGAAGGTCTGTCTCCTTGGGAGAAAAGAGGAAATAAAGTCCAGGAGGTGAGAGAGTGAGGAAAGCGAGCAAGACCCTTTTAGCCACAGTGCAATCCAGGTCTTCACAGCTTAATAATAACAGAGCTCCCAACAGCTAGATAGCAAGCCATCAGGGAGGATCCCAATCCCAAACAAAGTCTAAACCTGAGATCACTGGGGTAAAAGACAGGACTGGGTGAGAAGCAATCCTCTGTCATTTCAGAACCTGGACATAAAGGAGGAAACAAACCTCTGCAAAAGCAAGACCTGGACTGCATAGGCAACATATTGACCAACAACCAGCCAGGGATCAGATCCCAGTCCCATAAAAATAAAAGCTGGGATTTATAGTCCATATACCCCTTGGTTCATTTAACAAGGTATTAAATAGAGGCGGCTAGGTGGCACAGTGGATAGAGCACTGGCCTTGGAATCAGGAGTACCTGAGTTCAAATCTGGCCTCAGACACTTACTAATTACCTAGCCATGTGGCCTTGGGCAATTGACTTAAGCCCATTGCCTTGCAAAAATTAAAAAAAATTAAATCCCCAGGGTGGAGAGGGTAAAGTGTGAATGAAAATAAGCTTTGGAGGAGGAATAGAGCAAATAGTCCAAGAAATGATATGGCTATGGGTGATACTTTGGCTCATTAAAAGGATTGTGTGTGTACTTGAAAAATATTTGAAGACGGGATGAAGTAAAATGATTATAATTACAATTTGATGCAATTTGAGTCAATACAGTTAATGAAGCAATAAAGTAACCAATGTGTGATTATATCTTGATAACAACAGGAGCTTATCAAGCAATCAAATAATCAAACTGTTACTGATGATACTTGATTAATAATATTGGAGCACTAAGGGAAGAGGCAAAAAGAATTATAATTTGAGTTAAAAAAGGGAAAATGTGAATGCTTAATGTATTCTTTTGAATCGATTTAGTCTAGTGAGGGAAAAATACATTCCCACTTGGGTTTTAAAATCTAACTTAATCTACAGGGAAGGGGGGGCAGGGAATGGGAAAGATAAGGGAAAAAGGGACTGATAAAAGAGAAAGGAAGGTAGAAGTGAAAATAAACTAAAAGTTCAATTCCTAAAAGAAAAGTCAAAGGGGAAAAGTAGTAAAATTTTGGTGAAGAAGAATAAGAGAAAAGGAAAGAGATAAATAGAGAAAATAGAGAAAGACAGTGAGTGGATTATTCCCTCTTAAGAGTTAATATTCCTGATGAAGTCCTCTCAGGATTAAAAATCATTTAAACAAAGACAGACTATTACCCTTAAACTAATCTTAGAATAAAGAGGGAGAGAGACCTTGCATTCCCAGTCAGACACCTTCCTGAAACTGTTAGGGAGGGAAATAGTGGAATATTTCCAGAGAAGAGACCTTGCATTATTAGTTAGCCACATATTTGTTGATAGACTGTGAGAACAGTAGACTGCCTTCTTTTGTTTAATGATAAATACTAAACTAAGAAGACCTTGCATACTCAAACATTAATTTATTTGGACAGACAACAAAAGACCATTAGAAATCTTCTGATATCCTCACTATATGGATGGTAAAGCAATATTTTATGAAAACATGTTATTCTTCTCTTTGTTACTGGGTAGATTTTTCATGTAAAGATTGTTATTCTGAAAACCCTGACCAATCAGGTTGGCAGAAAGGGGCTTGGGGTGGGGGGATAATGCTAGGCTATATAATCTTGTTTGACTGTAACCTCAGGGCAGATCCTTGATCTTTACTATCTTTGTGAGACTTGGAGTGTTCCCTTTGCTTGAGAAAAGACAAAATAAACTTTCTTTTTTGTTCAATGGAGTCTCTACATTTTAAGTGGATTTTTATTCATGGAGGGAAATACAGAATTAGCAATCTTATATGTAAATGTGAATGAGATGAACTGTCTCATAAAACATAAATGAGTAGCAGAATGCATTAAAAAACTTAATCCTAGAAAATGTTGTTTACAAGAAACATATTTGAAACAGAGAAATACACACCGAGTAAAGGTAAAAGGCTGGAGCTAAAAAATTATGCCTCAGGAGAAATAAAAAATATCTGGGGTAATGATCCTAATCCCAGACACAGTAAAAGCAAAAATCACTCTCATTAAAAGGGATAAGTAAGGAAACTCTATCTTCTTAAAAGACATCATTGGTAATGAAGCTGTATCATTACTAAACATGTATGCACCTAGTGGTATAGCATCCAGATACCTAGAGGAAAAGCTGAGTGAATTACAAGGAGAAATAGGCAGCAAAACTTTAATACTAGGATGCCTTAATCTCCCTCTCTCATAACTAGAAAAATCCAGCAACAAAATAGACAAGAATGAAGTTAAGATGAATGAAATCCTAGAAAACTTAATTATAAACTGCAAAATCAATTATTTTGACTATACTAAATTAAAAAGGTTTTGCACTAATAAAATCAATGCTGCCAAAATTATAAGAAAAGTAGAAAGCTGGGACATAATCTTCATAAGCAGGAGTTCTGATAAAAGTCTCATTTCTAAAAATATAGAGAATTATATCAAATTTATAAGGTCACAAGTCATTTCCCAATTGATAAATGGTAAAACGGATATAAACAGACAGTTTTAAAATGAATTAAAGCTCTATATAATCATATTAAAAAATGCTCCAAATCACTATTGATTAGAGAACTGCAAATTAAAACAACAATGAGGTATCATCTCACATCTATTAGATTGGCCCAGATTAGAAAAAGAGAAGATGATCAATGTTGGAGATGTTGTTGGAAGATTGGGACATTGATGCATTGCTAGTGGATTTGTGAATGAATCCAAACTTTCTGGAAGCAATATGGAACTAAGCCCAATGAGCAATAAAACTGTTCATATCCTTTAACCCAGCAATTTCAATTCTAGGACTATATCAGGAAGAATTTGTGAAAAATGGGAAAAGTCCTATATGTTCTAAAATATTCATACCACCTGTTTCTGTAGTGGTAAAGAATTTGAAATTGAGGGCATGCCCATTAAATGGGAAATCACTAAACAATTTATGGTAGGAATATTATGAAATATTTTTGTTCTATTAGAAACCATATATGTTTGGACTCTAGAGAAGCATGAAATTGCTTATAGGGTTGGATGCTGAGACAAGGGATTATCATCAGGAGAACAATGTACACATCAGCAACATTATGAAATGAACAACCACAATGGTTGTAACTCTTCTCAACAGTCCGGAGAGGTTTGACAACTGTTTTAGACTGGTTATGGACTATATTATTCCCAACCAGAGGAAGAAAAACAAAACAAAACAAAACACACAGAAAAAAAAACCACCCCTAGCCATACCAGCTCTAAAATTATATTACAAAGCAACAGTCATCAAAACTTTTTCATACTGGCTAAGAAATGGACTGGTGGATCAATGAAATAGATTTGGCACAAACAGTAGTAAATGAGTAATCTACTATTTGATAAACTGAAACACACTAGCATCTGGGATAAGAACTCTGACAAAAAATGCTGAGAAAAACTAAAAATAATATGCCAGAAGCTGGGTATATACCCTCATCTCAGACATTATATATACTAAGCTAAAGCCAAAATGGGTATACGGTTTAGTGATAACCCAATTAGAAGAACGAAAAAAGTTTGTCTATCAGATCTACAAAGAGGGAAGAGTTTATGACCAAAGGATAAAGAATAAAAAACTGCAAAAAAAGGACAATTTTGATTAAATTAAATGAAAAAAGGTTTTGTACAGATAAACCAACCCAACCAAGATTAGAAGTCCTTCAAAAAGTTGTGGAACAATTTATATAGATAGTATTTCTTTTTTGCTAATAAAAATTATATTTATTAAACATTACATTTACAAATCAATGTGTGCCAATTAGTGGTATTGATGCATTTGGAAAATATTGCACATTCTCTAAGCAACACATCAAGATCCTCTAGTGCTGTGGTGGAATTTGTGATCCTCTCCAAGACCCTCTTGCTGGCAGGTGAAGTTGGTCTGCTGCATTTCCCTCTGTTTTTGCAGTGCCTTAGTAGTTCATTGAGTGTTGGGGTTTCCTCTGACAGTTTCATGGAATGGATCAATAAGAATAACCTCAAAAACTGTATAGGTTGAATCTTCACCCATACAGTAGGAATTCAAGACTCTCAGGCCTCCACAGTGGCGGCCAGCTCTTTTTTCTACCACAGACTGCAGGATCCTGGCAAACTTCAGTTGATTCACCAGGATGCACAGGTTTGTCATAGGTTGAACCTTTGGGCACTGGATGCTGTTGCCCCCCGCCATGGTGGACACAGATGCAGTAGATGACGTTACCTTGTGTAGCCTTGTAGTGCAGCCTGTGGGCTTTATCAGGCCTACTTTAGTGTAGGGTCAGAAGCTGGCGGTACTGACAGCAGAGCAGGTGTAGGAGGAACTGGATGACATCCAACTACTTCTTCCTTCATAGTTCTTGGATATATTTGTAGGCCCCTGTCCTGGCTCATGCTTATCCTGCTTGA
Organism: Macrotis lagotis; assembly: GCF_037893015.1. Classification (NCBI taxonomy): domain Eukaryota; kingdom Metazoa; phylum Chordata; class Mammalia; order Peramelemorphia; family Peramelidae; genus Macrotis; species Macrotis lagotis. The sequence continues at coordinate 471,692,999 of NC_133658.1, read as the reverse complement.
TGGCACAGGTATTATTCATGACTCATTTCTTTTTTTTTTTTAGGTTTTTGCAAGGCAAATGGGGTTAAGTGGTTTTCCCAAGGCCACACAGCTAGGTAATCATTATGTGTCTGAGACTGGATTTGAACCCAGGTACTCCTGACTCCAAGGCCGGTGCTTTATCCACTACGCCACCTAGCCCCCCCACCCCATTTCTAAAATATAAAGAGATCTGAGTCAAATTTATAAGAATATGTCAATTTGCAACTGAAACATGGTTAGAGTATATAAACAGGTTGTTCCATATGAAGAAATTAAAATTTCCTATAATCGTATGAAAAAATGTTCTAAATCATTATTAATTAGAGAAATGCAAATTAAAACAATTCTGATGTACCACTTCATACCTATCAGACTGGGCAAGATGACAACAAAGAAAAATGGTCAATGCTGCCAAGGGAAAACAGGTCACAATTCAGTGTTGTTGGGGCTGTGAATCGAGCCAACAATCGTGGAGAACAATTTGAGTCTGTGCCCAAAAGACAATAAAAGTTTGTTATAGCAAAACCACTACTAGGTCTACAACTCAAAAAAAATCATAAAAAGAGGAAAAACTCATATGTACAAAAATATCTATGACAGTTCTTTTTGTAATACGAAAGAATTTCAAATTTATGGAATGCCCGCCAATTGGAGAATATCTGAAAATAATGTGTTATATGAATATTTTGAGGTACAACTGTTCTACAAAAAATCATGATTTGAGAAAAGCCTGGAAAGACTTGCATGAATATCATGATGCTGAATGGAGTAAATTCCATGAACATTGTAGACCTTAATAGCACATTGTTAAATGTTCAACTTTTTCTTCTCTTATTACAAAAGCTAGCATTTCTAATACAATAATATTGAATAATATTGGTAGTAACAGGCACAATGTTGCACACAGGTAACAGTGTTTCACCACTGATTGTATTGGGTATGTTTCGAACCTATGCTTATTACATATAATGCTTGTTGATAGTTTCAAGTAGATACTGTTTATCATTCTAAGGAACAATCCTTTTATTCCTATGCTCTTTAGTCTTTGTAGTAGGAATGGGTGCTATATTTTGTCAAACATTTTTTCAGTATTTATTTAGATTATTACAATTTCTATTAGATTTGTTACTGATATAGTTTGATATCTATAGCTCTCCCTATCCACCCACTAAGTACACAGCAAAGGCTTCTACTGCCCCAGTTCAGATTAGCCTGTGCCTCACCCTGCCACCCATGGACTGAGTTCATGCTCTCTGCCCTGGGCACCTCCACAATGCCCCATGATAGACCTTGCTGGAAGATGCTCTTCTCTTTTCCCCTTTAGATTCTGTTGATCCAAAATCTTTTAAGGGGTTTGGTTCATGCTGTTTCTCAGGGAAAAGGGGCAGAGATTAAAATAATGCCTCACTGCTCTTCACCATCTTGGCTGGAAGTCTGTCATTTTTTAAAAGCTTTTAGGTCAGTGTAAAATCAAATTTTACATATATACACACACATAAGTACATATGCAAGTATACTCATAAATACATGTATATATATATATATATATATATATAAAACCCATTCCAATATGTTTTTATTTGAATAAATGAACAAAAGTTTTGTGATGTTATATTAAGGTCATTATATATTTTAAATGGTAACAAACATTAAATAAGTTACTTTCCGGTTAGATGTGGTTCTCATGCATTTATTTAAAAGAAACAATATTGTATAGGGTACTGATATTGCTACCCTACTTTTTTCTGTTATATTTGAATATATGAGTATTTAAGAAAAATAAAACATCTGTCAGAGAGGTCACATGGGAAAAGTGTGGTAATTAACTGATAGAAATGAGGGAAAATAAAAAAAAGAGTTGGAGATAGGTAACAGAATTTGGACAGATATATCTCAAGATTAAAGGAGGACTGGATATTTTTTCCTCATCTTACATGAAGTGATTGTCATGCAATGGCTGAAGTGGCTTAGACTTGATTTATTCTTTCAGTTTCCTTGAGAATTATAGAAAACGGAGCTTAAGGAAAATAAGAAGAGAAACAGAAAACTGGGGGGGGGCAAGACTTAGCCTTTAAAAAAGAAAGAGAGTAACTTGGCAAGAAAAATATATTTGTAAGATGATCACCATCAGAGGAGCACTCTTATTTAGGACTTTACAGAATTTATAAACTTTTTTTTGCTCTAAAAGTTCATTTAAAGTAATTGTTTTGTTTTCTTCTTTTTTAACCTATCTTTCCTTTTCAATATTTTGAACTATGAGCTGGAAAATGAATAATAAGTTGTGCAGAGATTTCTCATGTTTGCTAGGTAGGAATTTTGAACCAAGAAAATTGACAAAACATTTCTGCATAGCACTTAGACTTTTCATACCATAAAGGTCACTGATATTTTGCAATTGTGACTAGACTGTTTCTTTCAAGGTCCAATGGAGCTATGGTAGTCTATGGAATATATGAAAACATCTCCTCTCAGATATTGAAGAAGCTAGAATTTTTCACCTCACAAGAATTAAGGGTTACCTAGTCCATATCCAAAAATGGTATTTTAACATCACTTTTTATTGTTTAAATATACTGAAAATGATGTGATTGCCTTAAGGATTAGCTGAATTAAGGAAAAGCTGAACAAATTATTTTATGTTAATTTAATGAAATCTTGTTGTGACAAATGAAATGAAAAATTTGACAAATTATGAGAAATCTGCATTGATTTAGATGAACAAATGGAGAGATAGTTAAGGAGATCAAGAAGTATAATTTCTGTAATGACTATAACAGTTTAAAGGAAAACAGCTACAAAAATGAGAACTCTGATCAATGCAATGAACAGTTATAATCCAGAAGGCTGATGATGAATAATATTTTCCACCAGCTTAAAAAGTTATGGGACATATATTTTCAAATGTAATCACTGTGTTGGTCTGTTTTTCTTGAAAATAATCATGTGTTGACAGAGATTCTATAGTGGAGTGGGAGGTAAAGATATGGGAAGTCTTTAGTGGAGTGGGAGGTAAAGATATGGGAAGTCTAAATTAATAGGTAGCTATAAAAGAAAAAAATATGAGCCATGAAACGTTTAATATTTAATAGGGGAGGAAGAAGTTCAGAAAGAGGCAAAGACAAAAAAGTTCAGAAGGAGAAAGACTACTACAATAGGTTCTTCTTAAACTATCATGTGAAATTGAAAAAAACACTTTTAAAAACCAAGGTGCATAAACCATAAATTCACTGGTTTTATTAAATGTTTTTCCTATTGTTTGTATATTTAACATTAATGTTTATTCCTATATTTAAGCTCATAATTTAAAAAAGAAATTAAAGAGAAAATATGCAGAACATGTCATGGATCAACCATTAACAAAACCAGTAATACATAAAATCTACTGACAAAGAGAAAGATTATATATCATACAGATTATATGAAAACTCTCATTTCAAAATATAACCATTTTGGAAAGTTTTCCCTGGACTTAAATTATTTCAAAAATGATATCTGATAATAGTCAGAAATTAAAGTGTAATGAGATTTATATCATGGTATGTACCAGATGTCTCTTTCTGAGGCAGGCTCCCTAGTAGAAATAGGGAATTCACCAATCCCTCAATCAGAACAATAGCTTCTTTCTCCTCTGCAAATATATTATTAACCATTTGGAGGGAGAATAATTTTTTAACATTCAAATACTGTACTTATGTACAACAAACATTAATTTAGTATCTAATGTATTCAAAACATTGCATAGCCACTAGGATATACTAAATTGAAACAGAATACTGTCCCTGCCTTCATGAATTTAAATGAAGACAGTTAAAGTGGAGTGACAATAGTAATAATAAGAATACAACAAAGGAAAAGGAAGAAAAACGAGAAAAAGAATAGAAGCATGTTCAAGAATAAGAACAAGAACAAGAGCAAGAAGTGACCAGCATACTAGAACATTTTAGGTGCTAATGCAGAAGCATTTTATGTAGGAAGTTTTATGTTCTGAATGTCAAATTTTTAGATAAATATGTCAAATGATAAAGACTTATGAAATGCCTATTCTATGGCAGAAATTGTATTAATTGCTTAGAATTAAAAAATGTCTTCGAGAAAATGATAGTCTAACAGGGGAGACAACATTACAACAAAAAATAAACAAAACAATCATTGCATAAGATAAATAGGAAATAATTAATAGAGGGAAGACAATGGAATTACTTTGACATTGGATGGGATTTTAAATCCATAGGTAGAATGGAAGATGAAAAGTCTTCAAAATATGGAGGGTAGCCAAAGCAAATGGTTAGAGCCAAGAGATGGAATGTCTTGTTTGTAGGACATTCAGAAAGCCAATATCACTGGCTAGAAGCATATGTGTTGGAGAGAAAGATATAAAAGAACTAAAAAAGATAGGAGGGGGTCAGATTTTGAAGGGATTTGAATGTCAAAAGGAACATATTGTATTTCATCCTAGAGTCGATTAGAATCCACTGCTGTGGAATGGGGCAACCATTAGGTATTAATACCTTTATATAGGTTATTGCAATAATCCATGCTTGAAATGCTAAGGGTCTGAACTAGAATGACATCAGGGCAGTGAAAATAAAAGGATGTATAAAAGAGATGTTTCAAAAGCGTAGTTAATAGGTCAGGGTATTATGGATATGAGAATAAGAGATAGGAATCCATGATGTCTCCTTTTTGAAAGCCTTAAGGTTGAGGAGGATGGTATTATTTTATGCAACAGAGATGTGTGTGTGTGTGTGTGTGTGTGTGTGTGTGTGTGTGTGTGTGTCAGGGGACAGGGCATTAGAGGGTGTGATTTAGAAAGGAGAGAAAAGTGAGAGGAGAGTTAAGATAGATAAGAGTACTCAGAGTGAATAATGTCTTGAAAACCTAGTGAGAAGAGTATCAGAAGTGATAAGCAATGTCTGAGGCTGTAGAAAAGTCAATGAGAGTTGAGAAAAGGTCATTGTATTTGTCAAAAAGGAGAACATTATAATCTTTGAAGATAGTAGCTTTGATGTAATGATAAGTTTGTAAGCTGGATTATCAAGGTTTAAGAAGACAATAAAAGGGAAGAAAGCAGAATAACTAGTTTCTTTTGTTCAATACATTTTGCCGGCTTTCAGTAATCCTCATCAGAATTTATATGAAGTATATTCAGACTTCCCCTTTTTCATATGTGTATTCAGACTGATTTTATTTTCCACTCCTGGCAAATGCATAATTGAACACTTATTGCCAAAAAAGACCAATGCACTATGGTTAAGATGAGTTTACAATCTTCCAAAAAAGTGAAATGTATATATTCAAATTATGAACATTGTGTTTATTTTTAAAATAAACAGAAATGCACATATTTTCTATTTTCTTCCCTATGGATAGGTTATATTTATTCCTCAATAGATAAAAATTCTCTGACCAGAGTTTGATCTTTTTATACTTACTGCTTGCAATAAGGATGATATTAACAGGTTGTCATTTCTACAATGCTTTGTGGGTTGAAAATAATTCATATGTATTATTTAGTTGTATTTTTGCAACAACTTTGAGTACTGTTATCATTTTACAAATGAGGAAATTAGCATGAAGTAGTTTTCGATGTGTGCATTATATATTGGGGAGGAATGTCTTACCCTTCAAGATTACCTCATATCTGTTTTTTTTTGGATATCTTTATATGTTCATGCTGTTTACCATTAGGATATATGCTACTTTAGAGCAGGTGTTTTTATCCACAGAGGAAGAATACTGATTACTTAATAAATACATTTCAGTAAGATATGGATAATTGTACTTTACTAGTTATCTCAGAGTTATTGACATGATCAAATGAAACAATATATGCAAAGCAAATGCAAAATGTTATGTAATGATGAAAATAATAATAATAATTTTATAGCTTCTTAATAGATAAAAATGCATTTCTCGTAACAAACTAGGTGTCAGAAAATGACAGTATTATTATCCCTTTCTATCAAATGTGAAAATAAAATCAATATCTGCTAAAAATAAGAAAGCATTTTAATTGATTGCAACATATCAAACTTATAATCTCCAAGCCATATATAAATAGATTCTATAGAATCATAATTATTATCTGTGCAACTCAATGGACAACAAATAATGATTGTTTAAATTTGCTCTATTCTATTTAAAACTCTATTACCATGTGCTTATATCTACTGGAATTTGGGGCACAGAGTCATGACTGGAACATAAAATAATAAAAAAATCTCCTGGAACATCCAGTGCATTTTAGCATTGTTAGTAAATGCCAAAATCATCTTATCTGAAATGAACAAGACAAAGACATGATGGATGCAAAAAAAGGAAAAAGAAAACTCTTTTTTTTATTAGTTCAATATTTTTATGCTAGCTGGAAATTCCTGTCTCCACATCACACATGTAATCTCTACCTAAATCTTCACTTAAGCAGAATAAATCAATATGAATTAAATAATATCAGTTTTAATTACAATACCTTTGCTTCCTTCTCAGAGTTTAATTAAAAAAATAACATGAAGGAAGTTATTTACTCTCAGTCTGCTTCTAGGAAAATGTCTGTGCATTCTTCTATATCTGAGAGGCTCCATACATTAAATAGACAGAAAAAGAATTATCCTTTGCCTAAAAGAAGGGCTTTGTAAATCTTTCCCAAGAATTCTT